>NW_024043372.1:38414014-38691514 GCF_014851395.1 Micropterus salmoides
GTGTATATTACTCATACCTATGCGATGAGCCCCTGATTTCAACCCAAACATCATTATTTTGTGGGAGATTTGTGCAAGACAATTTTGTTGCAACTGACTGCTATGGTGTGCTGTGAGACATGAGACACTACATGTTAGTGTTCATGTAGACGTCAACCTCCACCACCATCGTCAAAACAAATGAGGGAATATCGTGGGAAAATGGTGTTCATCCCTCCATTAGAGTTCAGAGGGTTGGAAAATATGTGATGACAACTGAAGCTGTTCTGGAGGCTCAAGGTGAAACAACACCATCACGGGAGAGATGGGGGTGCAGATAGAAACTCAGTCTACATACTGACGTCAGACTAAACGCTGGGTGGCATTTATGGTTTTTGCTTTGCTTTGAATGGCTGGGATAATCTATGTCTAATAGTTGGTGAGTCCGCATCACAAGGAATCTAATAACATGATGATAAACAGATAAAAAACAAAGTAAATCCTCTTCCCCATCACATACACAGTACTTATGTACTAAACATGAAGAAGGGGAGGGGAAAACATTTTAAAACTTTGTGGTGAGATTTAAAACTATCTCACCACAAATCCACACACGTTAACTTGAATTTAAAATCTTGCCTAGGGCCCCAACACTGTCAGGGCTGGCCCTGACTTTTCTCTTACAGTGTGGTTCTTCTGTTGGAGATGTAAAGCACATCACTCCCTATGAGCTGGCTGATTTTTCCTTGGAAAGATATGACGTTGTTGCAAGAAGAGCAAACAAACACTCTTTATATGGCCTATATCTATATCTCCCTATAATTAAGAAGCCTTTTGTTTATTATGTGTAAAGTTACTGAGGGAATACTTGTCATTGAGGAGGAACGTAATGTTGAATAGAGCCCACTGACAGTAAGACCATCTGATCTGACTGCAGGCACCTCCTCCTGTCATCTCCAAACCCATCTCCTTGCTCATTTACACTTCTAAAGAAAGCTTACCTGCCTCAAGGAGGGACAGCTTGTGTATGTAGGTGAGTAGGCATGTGTATGTGGGATTATTATAGGAAGATGTCTTTGCACCCTTGAGGTTCATTTTACAAGCAGGAAACAGTGATGTCAATTCATTTCGTGGCGTTTTATGATTCTCCCAGCACCCATTTTCATTTAAAGTAAAGAATCGATATGGGACAAATTCTGCAGCTGATAAACTGTGACGGCCTCGCTGTGTGTGTGACCTATCATCAGGGAAACACACACATACATCCACACACTGCTATGCTTGAATAAAGGAGGACAGAAATAGATCTTTAGGTTTTGTGTGCTCACTGCGGAGACAACAGGGTCGTCCTCTCTCAATGAGAGTCTGTGTCTGAGGATCTCTTTATCCATGACAGACTCTCTCAGAGGGCGGTTTAGAAAAAAAAGGAGCGAGGAAGAGGAGGAGGAGTGAAGGGAGGTAAACAAGGACTGTCACCAAACAACTCGAGAGCTCTTTGTCACTGTGAGAGAGAGAGCACACAGCTCCGGCAGAGAGAAGACCGAGGTGTGTGTTTGTGTCAGCATCTGAATGTATCTCTGTACCTGGGATTGAAAAACATGGTATGAATTGTGGAAAGCCGTGGGAGGTTACTATGAGTGTTGCATCATGGGAGGTAGGGTCAAATAGAGTTCAGTGTTGAGCAAGCTGACCCAGAAGCACTGTCAGGATAACACATACACATGCACAGGATAATGGCTGAGTCCAAAATTTAGCATCTTGGGGGCATAATGCCCGAGGTGCCTTAAAGCTAAAGCCTTTAAATGCACACACATACACAAACAAGCACTACACACATACAGTTTAGGAGCTTATCTCGTTTGAATGTAGGCTATTCATTTGTTTGCCAAGAGTGGAGATAAAGCAGAGGGACAACGAACACCAGACACTGTAAATCCATTTATGTGTGAAAGAAAGTCTGTGTGTGAGAGTGTGAGAGTTTGAGAGTGTGTGTGAGAGTGTGTGTGTGTGTGTGTGTGTGTGACTGGCTACTGCCCATCTGCATGGTGAAGTTATCAAATGATTAAGCTGAAGCTAATTCAGACAGCTCCTCACTGTTCAATGTCAGTCCTTCAGCTAAATGACACGTGAAACTGGGGTATGTTGTATTCAGCGTGCTTCTTTCAGCTTGTCAGCAGTCAGTGTATCACCTGCAGTAGATGCAAACCTCCATCTACTGCAAGTAAGACACTGACTGTGTATAAGTACCTTAAACAAACTCTCCCTTTAAACAACTCACAAATTAAGGGATATTTGTTGCTCACAATAGGCTCACTGTAGCACCAGAAAAGAGTCACTAACCAGAACTACTCTTCAGATTCAACATGTTGTAGTAACAGCATCTTTAGGTATTACAAATACTACAGTATGTATTACAGAAATCAACTTTAGATGTTGTTTTCAGCTGCTTGTGGGACATGTACACACTATCTCTGCTGGGCTGCAGAGAGTGAAGGACTGCAGTTGTGCCAGCAGTCCTACTTGAATTAAACTCACTGCATGAAGAATTGTCTTGTTGAAATAGGCTTTACTTTCATTAAGCTTTAACAGACAAAGCAACAACACCTCTGGTACATAGCATGTGGCTGCATCCACAATCACCCCTCAAAGTGTGTGTGGCTTTGGAAGGTAGTTTGGCGAATCAGGTGAGAAATTTCAAATTGCATATTGTCTGACACTTCAAAGGTCAAGTTATGCATAACCAAGATAATGCACACTCCTAAGTAATGGCCATGTTACGCGGCCATTATCCACAGTTTTTCACCAATTGTTTTGGTGATAGACTGTCTCAAATGGTAATGAGGCAAGAAACATCCACATGTAATTCAAAATATTGTTACATGTTGCTGTTTACTTCACAATTCCATAAGAAATGAAACACAGATCAGTTGAAGCTATTTTTATTCATTGACAAAAAAAGACACTTTGTAAAAATGCAATTATTTTCTCCATTTTGTCTGTTTTTCTCAAAATCACAACATTAAGAAGGAAGTTACACTGAGTGCACTTTTTTTGAGTTAGGAAATCATATTCTGCCAATTGATTATGGATTTGTGTTTTGTAAAGAAACAGAGAGACTGAAAGTGTGGAAAGATGTGAGTAGATGCAAAAACTTTCAGCATAGGTGCAAACTGATGTGAGGACAGGTCTCTGTGAGTTGAAAATGTTTCAACTTGAGCATAAAATGTGCACATATCCTGTGGGTTTATGAACCTGCTTCATACATGCTTAGAAGTGGAAGTAAAAGGAGAGAGGCTGGAGAGAAAGAACAGAAAGAACTGGAGTTTCAGAGATCAGTCAGAGGCTGACCTAAGCGCACACACACACACACACACACACACACACACACACACACTCCTGCAGACAGGGTCGGTTGCTAGCTAGTTTAAAGCTAACATATAGTTGGAACATGTTCTCTTTACGGTGAATAAACGTTTGTGAACATACAAAAAGTGACAAAAGTAAGACTTACCTACTTGTACAGGGGTGCGCACTGTCTTCCCTCTGCACCAATCGCTGTGTGAAGTGGACGTGCTTGTTGGAGCATTAGTTTTGGAAAGTTAAAATAATTGTTATTGTGGAGGCAGAGGGGGGTGGTGTGTTTCTAGCTTTCAGTCACAGACTGTATAAAACATGGACATAGTCTCCATGACTTCACCCAAGTTGCTCTTTAACATTCCTCAGCTACATCAGCTACAGTTCCAAGAAAAAGAAAGTGAACCCTTTGGAATTACCTACAGTGTCTGAACTGAACTATACCACGGCTTCTGGGAGAGCTCACTTTTCCCCCAAAAAAAGTATGTGGGGGGGCGGTGAAAGTATCAGGCATGTTTGTCTTATTATTCTAATTATTTAAATATAATTATTAATAGGCTATTATCATATGTAGCCATTTTGCTTGCTTTGCATGCTTTTAGGGGAGCTGATATCCCCGTAGTTCACACCCTGATTACCTACATTTATGCATAATTCACTATAAAATGTGGACTGATCTTCAAAGTTACTGTAATAGACAAAAACACTCTATGTAAACTAATAACACCAACTGGTATATTTACTATACAATCTCAATATTAATAATATAAATACACGATATCATGTGAACCCCTTCATAAATTAACTCTTCAAACGGTCCTACAAGTCCGCAGATTTTCCCATTGTATTGGTCATCTCTTCACAAGCTGATGTGAAACATCCCTCATTCACATGTGCTTTCAGAGGTGTTACAGTTCAGGATATGTCTTAATATCTCAAATCACTGAGGTTTTGATTTGTGTCTCAGCAAGGAAAAAAAGAAAAATATTTAAGGACACTGTGATTGTCTCGTAGATGACATTATAATGGCATCCTGATCGTTCCATATTACAACTTTAATTTCTTTCCTTAACCTTCTTTTCTAACTAGATGTGTCTTGATACTCGGTTGTAAGAAGTTGAGCAGACACAGAACTATTGCAGCCAAATAACAGTTATCTTTGTGGGTTTAAAAAGGCCAGGAGCATCTCCTGCGTGGCCCCACATGTACATGCAACTGTGGTGTGTACTGTATATTATATATGTGTGTGTGTGTGTGTGTGTGTGTGTGTGTGTGTGTAATTAGAAACAGTAGAGTAATGTTGTTCAGAACACAGCTGCTAAGTGACAACAAAAAGGCCTGTCACTGTGATTAATGACAAGGGAAGTGTCCCTGCCTGCTTCCTGTGTGCAGTACTGTAATAGCAGCTCTAAAATGGAGCTTCGTGCACTTGCAGGCAGGCGTGCATGTGAATCTCTTTTGGTCTCTTTCTGTCTCATTCCACAAGTTCCTACTTCCACTTATCTCCGACCTTGCACGCTCTTACCTGCTTTCCTTCTCTCCTGTAAGGCTTCCCTTCCAAGACTGATATTTTTTTGGCTCAGGACAGGAAAGAAGCGGTGAAGTAAAAGAAGGAAGACATGGTGCCTTGACTGGAGAAAGACGAAGGTCACAGCATGACTTGTTCACCAAGGTGCTTGAAAGACGACAGGGCTCTGTTATCCTGCCTGCCGTCATGTCAGCAAGGGCACGATGCTCTTTTGTTTTCTTGGTTTTGAGGTAAGAAAGACGAGGGATTTAGAGATGGAGAGAACCTATCGATTAACGTTTCAGATTCTCCTGTTGGGAAGCAAGCACCAAGCCCAGCTGGGCTAAAATCACATAGTGCTAAATTGACGACTCAAAAATCCGTACTTTAAGGTGTATTCCAACGATTGGGATGCACAGTAGCACATCACACAGTAGCACACCACATGAAGGTAAGAAGAATACTAAAGAAAATAATAAGAGTCATGGTGCACCCTGAATACCTCTAGATTGGATTTCTTTGAAAGTTTGTATGTTCCCCCATACATACTTTGTTGCTGGGAACAAAATGATTTATTGTAGCCTTTTACTTCTGATCTGTTTTGTGTTCACACAAACTTGAGTAAACGTGAAACCATATGCAGTCGGAGCAAACTCATTCATTGAACAGTTTTGGGGACGCCATTCTGCATCACTACATGGACCTGCGTGGAGAACATAGATAATATGGGTCAGCTAAAAACAGGACAAAAAGAGGTGTATTGGAGGTGTATTATATTACAGGTGGGTAGTAACTGTATTTCACTCACTTTTTAATGAAAAATGCATTGAGTAGGCAGTGGAGGAATTACTTAGATGCTTTACTTAGTAGTAATACCACAGTGTAAAAATACTCTCTGTTACACGTAAAAGTCCTGCATTATCACAAAAATTTACTCAAAGTATCCCATTAATATGATATTCTTATATATTGTTGAATTGTTACTTTTGATACATTTAAGAATAAGCAGGATTATTATTTTATTTATTTTTATTATAGCGTGCAGCATCTCTGGCTGATCACCTGATGACACTGACTACACCTGGATGTGGTGTCTCTTCTGTGTTGTCCTACAGAAGAGACATCATATCCATCATATCCTCTTGTCCCACCAGAAACTGGACCCTGCTGTAAAAGAGTTGCCTTTTATGTTGAGCGGAAGCACAGGCCCTCCAGATGTGAGCATTGCAATGAGAATCAGCAAACACTGAGGATTCTGAAAAAATTGGAAAAACTCACATTTCTTGATGGCATCCTCTACAGAGTTGTGACGGATCCATTGACCAAACACAAGAGATTCCACTTTGATGTGCCTGAATCCCTGAAGTCAGTAGTCCAGTCTGGCATTCATGACCATGCCGGTCATCAAGGTCAACCACGCACACGTTCCCAGATTACCAGTTGAACCTCGTGTTTCAGAACGTTCTTCGTGACACCGTGTGATGGCCACAGCCGTGGCCTCACAACCAGATGAAGAGCGGTAACCTCATGCACTGACTTTGTTGTGTTCTTTAAGATTAGTTTATATACATTCATACACATTAGACAGTTTGTAGTAAATATTTATTTGGTTACAAATAAACTTACAGGACACTTAGTTTATTTCACATACTTTATTTTAGTTGACTATACAGAAGCATCTTTGGATCACACACCATTAGTTAGTTTTGGATTTTCATTTTGTTATAATTGTTTCCAAGCTTACCAGTGTTGGATGCCACATCCAGGAAGTCTGCTGGCTTAAAGGGTTGGTGCTCGGAGCAGGAGCAGCTTTATAGGAGAGGTGGCCTGATTGGACACTACCACTGCTTGCTATGTCTGGGGGGTGGCTTTATTCTCTCATTAAATATTTTGGGGTTTAGATTTATATTATATTTGAGTATTTTTGAGTTAAGGTTAAGTAAATGTACATTTCTTTTGGAATAAGTTTTTACATAAGTTTTGTTGTGTTTGCAGTTATGATGTAGTGTTGTTGTTGTTAGTCTTCCCCTGTGTGTCAAAATTGGTCTGATCAGCCAATATATAAGTCCCCTTTGTTTGTTGTATAAGAGGTCAGTTGTATTTTGAGTCTCTTATGTTTAGAGCTTTAGTTTGTTTGTTTGTTTATTTGACCTCTTTTATGGGCCCAAAACTTTATCTTTTGTTGTAATGATTTTTTTGGTAAATAAAACCCTTTTGCTTTAAATTTCCCTCTTGACTCCTCATGCCTAACTGCCTGGTCCCTCACACATGGTGGCAGCGGTGGGATTAGCCAGTTGAGGAGTACAAGATTTTTTTTTTTTCTTCTCCATTTTTGGGAAACATGCGAGGAGGGAGAGTGACAAGAGGTGGCCGGACAGAGAATAAGAAGACTGAGTCAACCCATATAGAGAGAGGACACCAGGTGGAAGGTGAGGATGCAATGGAAGGTGAAGCACTAAATGGAGCATCAAGAGCTGAGGATGAAGATGGCAAAGAACCAACGCTGAGTGACTTGGCTGGGATTATGCGGTCATTTATGGGTCAACAGGAGACCCGGGAAGCAAAATTGAGAGAGGAAGCCAACCGCCAGGAGTACCAGTTCAAAGCACTACAGCATCAGTTTCGCCTTTTGCAGCAGGAGGTAGAGGTTCGCACATCTCCAGTACCAGAGCCTGCTTCCACAGTGCCAGATCCCTCTGAAAACTATGATTTGAATGTGAATCACCCAGAGGACGAAGCCTCACCCTCTGTACAGTCAATCCACCCCACCATGTCTTCAGCAGGTCAGTCTCGATCTATTCATGAGCCTACTGGAAAAATTTACAGAAAATGATGATGTTGAACACTTTTTAATTACTTTTGAGAGAATTGCAGTAGCATGTCGGTGGCCAAAAGTGGACTGGGTTTTTCGTCTCCTCCCACTACTGACTGGTAAGGCCAGAGGAGCCTATGTGCATATGGATGTAGATGATGCTCATGAATATGATAAAGTAAAAATGGCAATTCTGAAAAAATATGATATTAACCCTGAGACCTACAGGCAGAGGTTCAGATCCCTCCATGTGGAACTTGAAGAAAGCCCCAAGGAGCTGTATGTGAGGCTTAAAGAGCTGTATGTAAAATGGATCCAACCGCAAGGTAAAACACTTCATGAAATTAGTGAACTCCTTATCATGGAACAATACTTGAGAATGCTGTCCCCTGAGCTTCAGGTTTGGGTAAAGGAGCATGGGCCAAAATCTGCTGCTGAAGCTGCCACACTGGCTGATGTGTTTGTTGCTGCTCGGAAAAAAGGCCAGCCATGGAGTAGTATGGGTGGGAAGGCCGGTAAGGACAGCCACAGGCCCATACCCCCTCCGTACCAACAGAGGCCAGCGCCAGGAGTGGGTAAGCCTCCCATGAGGGAGAACAAATATGCACCACCTAGAGCTCCTATAGATTGCCCATTTGTTACTTGTGTGGACAGGAAGGTCATGTTAAACCAATGTGCCCGAAGAATCCAGCTAAGCTGACACAGATGTGTTTTGTTCCACGCCAGAGTGCTAACCCTGAACCCAAAGGTAACCACACCATGAAAATGGTTTGGGTTAAACTCAATGGGGAAAACCTCAGAGCCCTGATTGACACTGGCAGCACCCAGACCCTTGTACAGAGAAAATATGTACCAACTAATGCTATCTGTACCCTGGAGACTGTCCCTATTTGCTGTGTACATGGTGATGAGAAGCATTACCCCACTGCTGACATTTATCTGGAGATAGAGGGACAGATGTATCTATTAAATGTGGGGGTTGCAGATCACTTGCCTTTCCCGGTAGTTTTGGGTGAAGATCTGCCAGTTCTCTATGACTTGATAAAGCCGGTGCAAAGTTGTAATGTGGTCACTAGAGCACAAGCTCAACAGGTGGAGGTAGATTCCATAGCCCTCAGTGCCTTGCCCTTCTATAACGAAGAGTTTGAGACATGTCCCGGGAAAGCTCATAAGACTCGTAGTCAGAGGAGGCAAGACAAATTTCAGGGCACGGCTATACAACCACCAGCTGTGGCCACTCCAGACCTGCCCTTGGGTTTTCAAATACCTACAGATATAATACAAATGCAGGAAAATGATCCAACTTTGTCTACACTTTTGCAGAGGGCACAAGGAAGGAAGCAGGAGACTAATACTAAGAGTGAGCAAAATGAGTATGTCCTACAGAACGGTGTTCTTTACCATCAGAATGGCCAGGTGAAGCAGCTAGTGGTCCCACAGGTGGCCCGAGAAATAGTACTTACCTTGGGTCACTCCATTCCCTGGGCTGGCCACTTAGGGAAACATAAGACCACAGCTCGTATTAAGCGCCATTTCTACTGGCCAGGTTTGCAAACTGACGTCGCCCAGTTCTGTAGAAGCTGCTCTCAGTGCCAAAAGACATCAATGAAAAGCCCCTCCAAAGCTCCACTTCAACCTCTCCCAGTTACAAGTATCCCCTTTGAGCGTCTTGGGATGGACATTGTTGGTCCGGTGGAGAAAAGTAAAACAGGAAACCGCTTCATGTTGGTAGTAACCGACTATGCAACTAAATATCCAGAAGTCTTCCCATTGAAATCAGTTAAAGCAAAAACTGTGGCTTTTTCCTTGGTGCAATTTTTCTCAAGAGTTGGTTTCCCTTGTGAAATTTTAACAGACCAAGGTACTAATTTCATGTCTAAACTTTTGAAACAGGTTTACCAACTCCTTGGCATAAAAAGAGTGCGCACTACGCCATACCACCCGCAAACAGATGGGTTGACAGAGCGGTTCAATCAGACCCTCAAGCAAATGCTCCGTAAGTTTGTGAATGAAACTGGATCTGACTGGGATCATTGGCTTCCCTACCTCCTCTTTGCATACAGGGAGGTACCTCAGGCTTCCACAGGTTTTTCCCCTTTTGAACTACTCTATGGTCATGAGGTGAGGGGTCCTCTAGCCTTATTGAGGGACACTTGGGGAGGAGATCAGGGGAAGGAAGGGACTATTAATGTAATTTCCTATGTGTCCAGATGAGGGAGAAACTGCAGCGAATGGGGGAACTAGCCCAGACACACATGATGGAGGCCCAAAAGCACCAAAAGACTTGGTATGACAAGTCAGCTCGACAGAGGCTTTCAACCGGGCCAGAAAGTCTTGGTTATGTTGCCTACCAGTGACAGTAAGCTCCTTGCAAAATGGCAGGGGCCTTTTGAGGTGAAGAAAAAGTTGGGGGCCACCACCTATCAGGTCTCCACTCCAGGGCATCAGCGTTCTAGCCGGGTGCTTCATGTGAACCTCCTCAAGGAGTGGGTCCCAAGAGCTGAGGTGTTCCTGATTCAGGCTGTAAAGGAAGAGGAGGAGGCAGATGACAATTATCTGCCCTTGCCAGTGTCCAGAGAGCTTGATGTAAGCCATCTGTCAAAGGATCAGCAGTCTCAGGTACAAACTCTACTTCACACAGACATATTTCAAGAATATCCAGGGCGCACAAACCTGGTTGAACATGACATTGTATTAAAACCTGATGCAACAGTGAGACGTATGAGTTTCAGGATACCAGAGCGCCTCCTGGTGTCCTTGAAGAAGGAAGTTGATCTCATGCTGTCTCTGGGGATAATTCAGCGATCCAAGAGTGAGTGGTGCAATCCTGTGGTGCTGGTTCCAAAGAAGGATGGAACAATAAGGTTCTGTATAGACTTCAGGTATCTAAACTCAATTTCAAAGTTTGACTCTTACCCCACCCCACGAATTGATGATCTCATTGACCGTCTTGGAAAAGCAAAATATCTGACCACCATTGACCTCTGTAAGGGCTACTGGCAAGTGCCCCTGGCCCAGCAATCTCAGGAACTGACGGCCTTCCGAACTCCCTGGGGGTTTTCCAGTTTACGGTGTTACCATTTGGGCTGCATGGGGCTCCAGCAACGTTTCAAAGATTAATGGACCAAGTTCTCTATGGATTGTCTGAGTTTTCTTGTGCCTACCTTGATGATATTGTTGTCTACAGCACAACATGGGAGGAACATGTGGAGCATCTCAAAGTGGTCTTTGACCGCCTCCGTTCTGCCGGCTTGACAATCAATCCAGCTAAATGTGTCCTGGCCAAGAAGGAAACTGAGTACCTGGGTTTCGTCATTGGAGGTGGGTTAATTAAACCTCAGGTTCAAAAGATCCATGCAATTGAGTCATGTCCTCTCCCACAGACCAGGAAGCAGTTAAGATCTTTCCTGGGGATGGCTGGCTTCTACAATCGGTTCATCCCCAACTTCTCAGCCAGGGCAGCTCTACTAACAGATAAGACAGGCTCAAGATGTCCCAACCAGG
Source organism: Micropterus salmoides (assembly GCF_014851395.1). NCBI lineage: Eukaryota > Metazoa > Chordata > Actinopteri > Centrarchiformes > Centrarchidae > Micropterus > Micropterus salmoides. The sequence continues at coordinate 38,425,171 of NW_024043372.1, forward strand.
TTCAGTGGACAGGGGAGGCAGTGGCTGCTTTCAAGGACATTCAGAAATCTCTCAGTAAGAGCCCTGTTTTACATAGTCCAAACTTTGAGAAACTGTTCATATTACAGACTGATGCCTCTGAGAGGGGTGTGGGGGCAGTGCTTCTACAGGGACCCAAGGAGGAACGACATCCTGTGGCGTATATCAGTCGGAAACTTCTACCCAGAGAGGTCCGCTATTCGACAGTGGAAAAGGAGGCCTTGGCAGTCAAATGGGCCCTGGACTCTTTCAAGTATTACCTGATGGGCAGAGAGTTTACCTTAGAGTCTGATCATAAGGCATTGCAGTGGTTGGAGAGGATGAAATATACCAATGGGCGGATTACCAGGTGGTACCTTGCCATGCAGCCATTCCGGTTTACAGTCCAGTACATCCCTGGCAAGTTCAACACCACTGCAGACTATCTCTCTCGCTGGCCCAGCAGCAGCTCTGAAGGGGGAGGGTGTGTGATGGCCACAGCCGTGGCCTCACAACCAGATGAAGAGCGGTAACCTCATGCACTGACTTTGTTGTGTTCTTTAAGATTAGTTTATATACATTCATACACATTAGACAGTTTGTAGTAAATATTTATTTGGTTACAAATAAACTTACAGGACACTTAGTTTATTTCACATACTTTATTTTAGTTGACTATACAGAAGCATCTTTTGGATCACACACCATTAGTTAGTTTTGGATTTTCATTTTGTTATAATTGTTTCCAAGCTTACCAGTGTTGGATGCCACATCCAGGAAGTCTGCTGGCTTAAAGGGTTGGTGCTCGGAGCAGGAGCAGCTTTATAGGAGAGGTGGCCTGATTGGACACTACCACTGCTTGCTATGTCTGGGGGGTGGCTTTATTCTCTCATTAAATATTTTGGGGTTTAGATTTATATTATATTTGAGTATTTTTGAGTTAAGGTTAAGTAAATGTACATTTCTTTTGGAATAAGTTTTTACATAAGTTTTGTTGTGTTTGCAGTTATGATGTAGTGTTGTTGTTGTTAGTCTTCCCCTGTGTGTCAAAATTGGTCTGATCAGCCAATATATAAGTCCCCTTTGTTTGTTGTATAGAGGTCAGTTGTATTTTTGAGTCTCTTATGTTTAGAGCTTTAGTTTGTTTGTTTGTTTATTTGACCTCTTTTATGGGCCCAAAACTTTATCTTTTGTTGTAATGATTTTTTTGGTAAATAAAACCCTTTTGCTTTAAATTTCCCTCTTGACTCCTCATGCCTAACTGCCTGGTCCCTCACACACCGTTTGTGACTACCACACCTATGTCAAGTCGCTAGTGGATGATTTGCGCTCTGCCACGCTACTGGTCCAGGAAAACAGCACAGTGGAGCACACCAGTCTGATCAGTACAATAAAATGGCTAAAGGTCTACCTCTTTCACTGGGTGACCAGGTGCTTGTGGCAAACAAAGGAATTAGGGGCAAGCAGAAGCTTTCCGACAAATGGGATCCTGTTGTCTACACAGTGGTGTCCTCAAAATCTGCTGTTCATATCTATCCAATAAGGGACAAAGAAGGAAGTGAGCGTATGGTGCATCGCAACTTCTCCAGGTCAACTTTTTGCCCTTGGATGTGGCTCTGGATGAAGACTCCATTCATCCTGCTGCCAGTGTGACCAATGACCCCTTTATGTCTGGTCCGCATGACATTGCCACATCAATTGTGGATATGGAAGCTGCATCAGTTGGGCTCTCTCTCACTGATTCCCTCCCCAGTGTCAGTGAGTATGATGACAGCCGCACAGCCTCGTGGGTCCAACAACGGCCCCCCACTGATACAGGTCCAGATGCTGATCTCCTTACCCCATCTGTAGAATTCGATCCTGTCCTTGGTGGGCTGGTTGGTGCTGATGTCGACCTAAACTCCTCCACTGAGTCTCACTCCAACCCTGCTCCATATGCTGAGCCTGCAGAGTCAGATATGGGCCAGAGACTTACCACCAGATTTGGTAGAGTCATCAGACCAGTATGTCGCTTGATTGAGTCAATGATTCAAGTTGAGATGCTCCTTGGTATCGAACAAGTTCAGTCTTCTGTAATACAAGTGTGATTCTTTTTGCTGTTTGACCAAATTTTTATTTATTTATTTCTACACATGGGACAGTTTATATAGGTCATAATTATACTTGTTTGTGTTTCATATGGTAATATACTTTGAGTGAATGCCCATTGTGAATAGATTCATGGTGTGGTGTAAATGGCACCTCATTTTGCCTGTAGAGCTTCCAGAGATTTTGTCAGGTGCCAAACAAGTCTCTGGTCTCTTAGCCTTTTCTTTTTAAGGTAGCTGGTATCGCTGGTTCATTTGCTTTGTTGTCTTTGGTTTTCTTATGGCCTGTGTTCTGTGATTTGTGTAAATTGTTTTACGACTCAGAATTTTGTGTAATTCTAAGGGGGTGAGTGTAACAGAGTCAAATATGAAACATTATTATTGCACAATATTGTTGGGCTACTGTAAATAACATCAAAGAGTACGGTCTAGACCTGCTCTTTTATGAAAAGCGCTGTGAGATAACTGTGTGATTTGGTGCTATATAAATAAAATTTAATTGAACAATAATGTAAATAGTGATCACCTGACAAGTAAGATCTCCTGTGTCAATATGAGGAACGTTTGCGATTTATTTTCTGTACCCCTACGTTCACTTTCAGGGGACACCCCTCTATAAACGCGGTCTCCCCGCCTTGCCTCTTCCCTTTTGTTGTACTTCATGGTAAGAGGTAAGCTGCTTAGTAACCACAAGAGGTTGTGTGTTTTAGCCTACTAGCTTAAACTTGCATAATATGCTAATATATTCCTTGTCATTTAACTTGTGTAGAGGCTGAAGTTGTAACATAACAATTGACAGAAGGATTTGTATTTATCTGTTGTCAGGTATGTTTTCTGTAGTTGTATTTTATTGATTTACTACGCCCTTTTGTTGTACTTCATGGAAGAGGGGCTGAAGTTGTAATATAACAATTGACCGTAGGATTTTGTATTTACATCTGATACCTCCAAAGATATCCTGGTCTGTGCCTCCACTTCATTACACAACGCACGCAAAACTAGAAACCACCGGTTACATGTGCAGGAGAATTTTCACTTTCTACCTTATACTTTAAGATAAATAAGGACTCTTACACTCAGTACCAGAGCCTGAATACTTTTTGTAGAGTGTCTTGTTTGCTGCTCTGATTTAAGTCTATTTTAAACACAATACAGAGATGTGCACACATCCAAACCATCCTGTGGGTATGTGATAAAAAAGAAAGAATGACCTGCACAGAGTTATAAAGTGGTATTATTAATTGCAACGATGCAAACTCTGAGGTCTCAGGGCTGTTCGTAAGCACCTGTGGTAAATAGTTGCATCTCTGCAGTGTAAGCCTCCTAATACCTGTGCCCACAACACCTCCTGTAGGGCTTCAAAATTATTCAGTGTACAGATAAATCTTTGGTTTCCACAATAGAGTAACTTCTCATTGAATGTCACATTCATCTCTTAAAGAAATGTCCAAATAAAACAAATATAACGTCATTTTTTACTTTTTACTGTCATATGCAAAATGTTAACGTGAAATACTGTATTAATATTTTCATTTACAGCTGTTAACTATCAGTTTGGATATTCAATTAATATAAGAAACTGATGAATGAAGAAGGTGATTTTATTTATTACTAGTAGTCACAGCTGCAGCAGCCACCTGTCAATCAAAGCAGCCACGCCCCTAACAATGCAGAACATTAAGGCTTAATATATTTTAAAGGGGTGAGGTATAAAAAGAACCCCCCCCCCCCTAAATACACTAAAACCATCTTTTGTACCAGGCTGTAAACGTTTATACCGCTGTAAAGCTTGGCAATTTAACATGGGGTTAATGGAGATTGACTCCCTTTTGGAGCCAGCCTGTAGTGGCCACTCGATGAATTGCAATTTTAGGCATTTCTGGTTTGGCCTCAGTCTGGAAACTGGAAGGTTGCTGTTTGGTCACAGCCAAACACACATGCTAAACCATGTCCTAGGTGTGTGGAAATTGTTCACTAGAGTGAAGACGCAACGCTCACTATTTACATCTGCAGAGAAACCAGCCCGTTCTGAGAAACAGACTGAAAGAGACACATGCTGGTATCATGTTGGAAGATAACAACGAATATTGTAAAACACAGACCAGGTAAAGACACAGTGAACACAGCTGCTGGCGACGATGTCACTCATACCACGGTGGTCTCGATCGGTAAATAACAAGCCTTCTCCACATGCAGCTCACCTGCTGCTGTGAAAACAGAATCGTGGGTGAAAATATACAAAACACTAGTAATGAGAATTGTGGCAGGGGGTGTCAAGCAGGAACATGGGGACTCACCTGAGCCAGTCCTAATGTGGAGATGGTGTCTGCCTCCTGAACCCAAACTGGAACCTGGTTCCACAGGAGAGGAGCTTGATAGCTGAACGCTCTGGCTCCTAGTCTACTTTTGGAGACTCTAGGAACCACAAGTAACCCTGCATTCTGGGAGCGCAGTGCTCTGGTGGGGTAGTAAGGTACTATGAGCTCTTTAAGATAAGATGGTGCCTGACCATTAAGAGCTTTGTAGGTAAGAAGAATGATTTTAAATTCTATTCTGGATTTTACTGGAAGCCAATGCAAAGAAGCTAAAACAGGAGAAATATGATCTCTTTTCCTGGTTCCTGTCAGAACACGTGCTGCAGCATTCTGGATCAGCTGAAGAGTCTTAATGGACTTTATTTTTTTTAGAAGTAACAAATGCATGGACTAGTTTTTCTGCATCATTTGTAGACAAGATGTTCCTGACAATATTTTGTAGGTGAAAAAAGGCGGTCCTTGAAATTTGCTTAATGTGAGAGTTAAAAGACATGTCCTGATCAAAGATAACTCCAAGATTCCTCACAGTTGTGTCAGAGGACAGGGCGATGTCAGTAACTATAAGTAGATAATGCATCACGGAGGTGGTTGGGCTGGGCCCTCGCACGTGTAGTGCATCAGGTGTGAGCCGGCCACGTTGCATATTCTGGAGCTCTGCCGGTGCAGCTGTGAATTGGCTACGCGCTTCGGATGCTGCATGAAGGTGTTAAACCTCACTTCCTGTGTCCCCTTTGTGGCGCTACATAGCACTTGGCGCTATGAATATAAATTAATATTGGCGTGTAGATATGTTCAGGGCAGGACAGTTATCAAGCACGTAAAGTTTTGTTCAGATGTGAGCATTGTAGCAAACCTAAAATTTAGTTATGCAATATAATAAATTTAGGAGAATTGATACCCAGTTATGAATTTTATTATTCATAAAATCAAACCTGACTCCTCGTTTCAGGGCACCACCGGAGTTGTTATAATCCTAGAGTCTCCGGACCTCTAGGTAGTTTTAATAATTATACAATTATTACTAGTGATCAGTTAGTTAATAATCGCTTAATTATCTTAAATCAGTCAGTCAGTCTCATATCTAAAGGGTCAATTCTCTCGGCAGGGACGTAGAACTAGGCAACACACACAGCTCTTGATTATATTACAGTGAATTTATTCTCTAACGAATGTGATAAAAAGATGGTTGGATACAGGGAACATAAACATTTGCTGAACAATGAGCCTGGAGGTTCGATTGTGGGAAGCATTTGACTCATACGGCATAGAAGAGCTAATGAAAGTAAGGAGTTAAAAAAGGGAAATATCTGATCACAGAAGATGTGTTAGGTCTTACTGCTTGCCGGCGGCCTGCTTGGCCTGTTGCTGGTCCCACTAGCTGCCGATCCTGGCTTTTTGCTAGGGATTCTCCGGGGTTCTCCGTGTCTGATTGAAAACGCCTCCTCTGTCTGGCAATTCGGCTGTTTTCAGGTTTCATTCGTTGTAGCTGGTGAGACCACGTGCTTGGTCTGACCTCGGTGAAGTTGGCTCGACGAAAAAGGCTTAAAATGGAACTTGGTCGTTCCTGAATTATTCCAGTGTAACTTAACGGACTGATAACCTTAACAAACAAAAGAAATAAAGAAAATAAAACAAACTGGCGAGGCACGCTCCACGCGTGCCGAAGCGTCCAGAGAGCAGAGCAGAGTGGAAGAGAGCCAACAGTGTCGCTCTTTTGTTGCCTGGGGCGTGGTTCCCCAGGGGACGTTTCAGGTTTCCCAAGGGACTGCCTTTCTAAACTTAATGTCTAAAAAGAAATCTATTTGCGCGTATTATAATCAAATATTTTCCACAATCGAACCTCAATGGTTGAACGGTTGTACTGTTCTAGGCATTTGGTAACAGGAAACAACTGTCACATTATTGGTCAGGATATTTATACATTTAACGGCATTTCCAACGAGGGCATGTAATACTTATTTCTTAATATCAACAACAGATAGCAACAGTTAACATAACTACTCAAATAGAGGCAAACATAATCAGGTAACTAAAGATTTAATTAAACTTAATTAAATGCTTTGAGTCTTTGGAGACTGCAGTCTTTGGCCATTCAAAGTTCGGCTGTCCTGGATTGTGTCACACCTAGGTGAGACAAGGAGTATCCCTTTGATGTGGTAATAAAACAAAGAATAAGGTCAGTTGCCAAGGAAACATGTGTGGGGGGGGGCCAGTTTTGATAGGCTGTTCAGGGAAATGGTAATGGCTGGCTTGTGTCCCTTTGTCAGTTTAACAGTCAGGCCCCACGTTATCAGTTTCGGAATCAAAAGGGTGCCAGCTTTATGGTCAGGGATAGCACTTAGAGAAAGCAACTTTGACCCCCTGCTCCTCTCTGGGAGAGAAAAAGGAATTTGGAGTAGTTCCAAATTTATTCAATACAAAATGCACAAATCCACACCGTTGTTCACTACAGCATGTACACTGAAGTTACAACAACTTCCTGTGTCATGGCGAAGAGTTGATCTTTGACACCACGCCACGGACACGCCCATTGACGAAAACTCACAGATAGCACAACTTTTCATCATCAATGCCTTTAGAAGGCACAGCACAAATTTGAAGTCGATCCGACTAAATCCCTAGGAGGAGTTCGTTAAAGTGTGTAAATCGCCAAAAATGTGCATTAAATCCAAAATGGCCGACTTCCTGTTGGGTTTAGGCTATGGCTCCAAGAGGCGTTTTTGTGCGTCTGGACAAGATACACGTAACACAGAAAATTCGTACACGTAGGTGAAACGTGCTGCGGGAGCTGCTTCATTAAAGGTCACTTCCTGTTGCCAGCAGGTGGCGCTATGACTGTGGGTGAATGTCAGCATGTACATGTGTTCAGGGCGGGACTCTCATCCTACATGTACAGTTTGGTGCAAATGTGAGCATGTACACTGAAGTTATAATAACTTCCTGTTTTATGGCGAATCATCGACGCCACGGACATGCCCACTGACGAAAACACTTACAAGCAGAGTGGCTGATCAACAGAGTCCAAAAACAGGTTATCCAAACAGAAATCCAAACAGGTGAAAGTTACTGTAAAAGCTTTAGTTTGATGATATTTGTCTTTGTTAGTTACTTGAAATGTCAGATCTTTGATTGATGGAGTAATGAGGGTTTTTAAATCTGATAGATTCATTTATTTATGTTATAATAACAGAGACATTTTCTTACTAAGGCTATATTTTTACATCTGATAAATGTCCTTAACTTGAATACATCAATATGTTAAGGAATAGTTATGTTTATACAGTTTTACAGTTGAAACTGGCCCTTTGAGGGTAACCGTAACGCTTAAGTGGCCCTTGGTGAAAATGAGTTTGACACACCTGCTCTAGAGCCGGGTTTCTTAACGTTTCTGGCAGTCCGACCCCCTTCTGAAGTTGAAAATATTTCGCGACCACCCCCCACCCCCGTGTATCAAACAGAATGATGTTTTTTTGCAGTGAGAGGAGCCTTTTTAAAATTGTATTCTATTGGCAGTGAGCATTCTGCGCGCTGTTAATGCACCCTGGGTGCCTCACGTTTTGACTGCCTGCTGCGCCTTGCGTTTTTGAATGAGCACTGTGAGCTCACTGAGTTGAAAAAAATTCCACTCGTGGCCGACATCTTTCGTGTTTTTTCCCCTTGTCCGATCTAATGAATGGAGAGATGGGAACTCAGTTGTGCTGACCGAAGTTTACAGTTGCTTGGATTGTCCGGAAACTGCAACAGTCTGTCCCCGACTCATCCTAAAACCTACCATCATTAAGACGAAGCCCCTGGACCAACTGGTAGGCTACTACCAGCGGTGTCTCCTCTTTCTGAGGGTCTCATGTGCCCACACAGATCTCGCTTTCCCCGTTTCCTGCGTGTTTGAAAACCTCACACATTGAAAACAATGCCAGAGCAGGTGCTCTCCGTTTGTCTATTTTTTTTAAACCACATGTTTTTAGCAACAAAAGACTCAGACCTGTGAGTTGTGATCAAGTTTCTGCTAATATGACTGTTATTACTTAGCGGCAAACCAAAGATCACAGATCACTGGCGCTATAATCTTTGATTAGACTGACAGGACAGCTGATTCTGTGGTTGCCTAGGAACATTAAAAAAACGCAGAGCTTTGCTCTTTTCTAAATTTAACGAAAAAAGGCACTGCTGTGCCTGCAAAGCACTTTCTGTCAGATGGGGGCCGGATTCTTCTTTGTCGTTTTATAGCAGTTGGCATTACCGCCACCTACTGGATTAAACAGTGCAAAATATTTACAGTGTCCACCCTTATTTACAGGAGCTGGCCGAGTGAAATGGAAAGGATTTGAGGACATCTATTGGCTGACGTGTGTAAAGTTTTCTGGAAACTCCATAATGCCCCTTTAATTTATGGGCTTAATAATTGTCTTGTAGCCCATATATAATATATCTAATATGGTAAATATTGAAACTATTAAAGTTGTATTATTAAATTCAATTTAATGCGACGCTCTGATCACCGAGATCATAGCACAACCCACCCAAACGAGGGTTTTCATTCATGCGCCCAATTAGTGCTGTGCTTGATTGACATCTCCTCACTCTTCTGATGATTTTGTTGTACTTGCTGGAGGGGGCAAGTACATGATCATTCTTATTAGTTTGGTGAAATCATATCACTTAACTTACACCTGAGCAGAGGTCTAATCAGACAGGTTAATGGAAAACACCTGTGTGGGCGTGCAGAGCTTTTGTAAAATAACTAGTAACTGTAGCTGCCGTGTAAATGTAGTGGAGTACAGCATTTTCCTCTGAAATGTACTGTTGCGGAGTATATGTCTAAAGTAGCATAAAATGGAAACACTAAAGTAAAATAGTCCTTCAAAATAGTACTCAGGTACAGTACTTGCAGAACCACAGTATGTACTTGCTTTCCACTACTAACACACAAACACAACACACCTCTGTTTTAACTTATTTTCTCTTTCTGAAAGAGAATTCTCAAATGCATGTGCTGCCACAATGTGTTACCAAATGCTTTTGCATAAATAAATATAGTCAGGGCTACTATTTATGTAATTGGGTGAGTTTTCTTTACCATTTGGGCAGTTCCCAATAAATTAGCCCCACCTCTCCTCTCAGTAGTACGACTGGGTGGACTGGGCACTAAGTTCAGTAGTTCAGCTTGACCAACAAAACAAGTTTCATTTCAGCTTATTAATAATTTAAAACATTTTGTCCTGTTCCAGTAATTATTCTGACTCTGTGATAAAATACTTCTAAAACCATCTGTTCGTCTGACTGACAGAACCCACAAATATATTTCCACGTGTGCTGAATAAAGTAAATGGATAATGTGACCTGTTTACATACTCCACAGTTTACAGAAAGGCCAAAGTTTGTCAAGCTGCCATTTTTGGAGATACGTGGCTTTGACTGAAAAGCAGGATTTGTCACTTCCTGTTTTCGCTCCAGCCACACTCACAATAAACCCTTCTAAATGTACTGAGCACGCCTTAACCAGAGGACAAAGACAACACAGCCCCGTAGATAAAGAGAAACTCCTGAAGAGACACACTTGACAGTACTCTTGAAAAGAACTCTGCGCGGCGGCGGCGGCAGGCATGCTAACGAGGCCACAGCAGCGCTCGTCGTCCTCTGGCTCTGAGCTGGAAAGTGCTCCCTGAATGCTGGAGACGACCACAGGGGAAGTGAACTGTCTCATATTGTCCCAGATGGACTCATTATCCGAATAATGAATCTCTCACTCATGCACACACACCACCCTCTCTCTTTTTGTCTTTCCCTCCCTCTTACACTCATACTCAATCTCTCTGTTGTCTCTCTCGTAAGCACATCAAACAAAAGACGAGCGAGAAAAAAGTACAGCGAGATAGACGAGAGAAAGGTTTTTCCTTGACACGCTTCTCTCCTGATTAAAGATGGTGGGGATTTTCTCCACCAGGTTTATTGCAGTTTGCTCCCTTTGAACACCACAACCTGGGTCAACATCACAGATGCAAACCGGGGTGATCAGTTAAAGACTGCCTCAGATTTTAAATTCAGCCAGGGCCAGTTTCTCCTTATTTAAGCAAATTATCTAAATCAAAGTGGATTTTATTGAATGCTTTGCTGCCACCCATTATTCAGTAATTGCCCAGCGTATAACCTCTGGCCACTGACTTTCACTTGGCAGAGGCGCCTTTGGACAGCGTGTCATGAAGATTCATAGAACTCACACACACTCCTACATTTCCTGTACATACACACACACAAACACACACTTTGTTAGAATGAGCCATGCAGCGGGGCAGCGTTATGGCTGGACACAACGGTTGCTGTTGACAGGTTGGCTGCTGTCAAAAATGCTGTGCATGTGTGAGTCATTGTGGCTTAAAGCTCATGTGTGTCATTGTGTGTAGCAGAAAAGATTGATCATTGCAGCTGTTCCCCTGTCCCTCTATTGGCCCCTGCAAACACCAGGTACCCTGGTAGAAATTGTAACAAGCCAGCTGCAAGTATTAGCTGCATGTCCTCTTCCTCTTCACTGCAATATGCTGTCGATACAGTAAAGTGCCTGAGATTCACATTACAGAGACCGAGTTATTTCTAACCAATCATATGGCAGCCATTTAGGAACAGACAGCCCACTTCTCAAAATATGTAGCTTAGCAGACTACATGCTACTGTTTTGAAAGCAAAAGTAAGAGATGGGAGACATGAGGGCTTCAGCGCTAAGTTTTGTGTGAAGATAGTGTGGTGATAGTTTGGTTGCTTAAAGACCCATTTGGTCACAAAGTGGATGAGACCATCCCAAATGGGCCAAAGCTACTTAAAGTACAACATTTGTGATACATATTGTAAAATTTTCCAAAAACCTGTGCAAATAAGTACCTAAAGCATTTCCACCCAATAAAGCATGCATAGTTTAAACAGTTACCGTCTCAAGCACCAGCAATTGACCATTCCCCAAAACAGCGACTGTCCATTTAGCTTAGCAACTGTAACTAGGCCTTGCACGTCTGTTGAGTTTTGGATTTGTCACTATGCAGGAGCGGATTGCATGGGGCTGTAATAAGCAGAATACTCATTATCTTAAGAGTTTAGAGAATCACGTCTTTTTAAAGTTTAAGGAATGGCTTAAAGCGTGTAGTTATCTGTTCATAAGCTGCAAATGTTAGCATGCCCAGGTAACTGCATACCAGAGCTGCCAACTCTCACACATGGGACACATGGGACTCGCACAATTAGCACTTTTCACATGCCCTCATGCCACACATCAATTTCCTCATGCGTTGGAAAAACAAATGTATTGATAACATCTACTCAGCGCAAATCAACCCCGCACAGCTGATGCGACACCGGCGTGTGTACATGCTCTTGCGCTGAGCCTTTGTGTTGTTGTGCACTAGCATCTTAGTTTCATACAGACACTGTGTGTGTGTGCCTTTTGCGTGAAATACCGAGCTGGTAGAGTTTTGCAATATAAAAATGTAAAAACTGAAGCATAACCTTTCTCTGTTTGGGACTATGAGTTGAACTTTTTCAGCGGTTCAGAAGATTTCTGCCTGATCAATTGTTTTCAGTTACTTTAAGTTTTGGTTACCTCCTTGTCTCGTCCTAACATACAGGGGTCAGGTGCGCTGCCACATTGGGGGCGGTGAAGACCAGACCCGGGCAGCAGAGGCTGGCTCTGGGGATGTGGAACATCACCTCTCTGTGGGGGAAGGAGCCGGAACTTGTGCAGGAATTGGAGCGCTACCAGTTAGATCTGGTGGGGCTTACCTCCACGCACAGTCTCGGTTCTGGAACCGTACTCCTAGATAGGGGATGGACCCTATTCTTCTCTGGAGTTGCTCAAGGTGTGAAGCGCCGGGCAGGTGTGGGGATACTCACAAGCCCCTGTATGATCGATTTTGTAATCATTTCATCTGATTTGAGGCCGCATGTTTTGGACATTCGGGTGAATAGAGGGGCGGAGCTGTCAACTGATCACCATCTGGTGGTGAGTTGGGTCAGGGGTGGGGGAAGACTCTGGACAGACCCGGTAAGCCCAAACAGGTAGTGCGGGTGAACTGGGAACGTCTGGAGGAGGCCCCTGTCCGTGAGATCTTCAACTCAAACCTCCAGCGGAGCTTTTCTAGCATCCCTGTGGAGGTTGGGGACATTGAACATGAGTGGGCAAACTTCTATTGCTGAAGCCGCAGTGGGAGGCTGTGGTCTCAAGGTCTTAGCTGCCTCAAGGGCGCTGGTGGACACCGGTTGTCAGGGAAGCCGTCCAAATGAGGAAGGAGGCCTTCCGGGATTTGTTGTCTCGGAGGGCTCCGGAGGCGGTTCCAAGGTACTGACGGGCCCGAAGGGCTGCAGCCTCTGCTGTGGCAGATGCAAAGCAGCGGGTGTGGGAGAAGTTCGGAGAAGACATGGAGAAGGACTTTCAGTCGTCACCAAAGTGCTTCTGGAAAACTGTCTGCCACCTCAGGAGGGGGAAGCGGGGAACCGTCCAAGCTGTGTACAGTAAGGATGGGACCCTGTTGACCTCAACTGGGCAGTGGAAGGAACACTTTGAGGTAGTCAAACAACTCCACAGTGGCAAAGCCCCAGGGATTGATGAGATCTGAGGGTTGGCCTTCGCCAGGGCTGCGCTTTGTCACCAATCCTGTTTGTGATATTCCTGGACAGGATATCGAGGCGTAGTCATGGTGAGGAGGGGTTGTGGTTCAGTGGGCTTGGGATCTCGTCACTGCTTTTTGCGGATGATGTGGTCCTGGTGGCATCATCAGTCCGTGACCTTCAGCTCTCACTGAATCGGTTCGCAGCAGAGTGTGGAGCGGTTGGGATGAGGATTAGCACCTCTAAATCTGTGGACATGGTTCTCAGCAAGAAACCGTTGGAGTGCCAACTCCAGGTAGGGAATGAGTCCTTACCCCAAGTGAAGTAGTTTAGGTACCTCGGGATCTTGTTCACTAGTGAGGGGAGATTGGAGCAGGAGATTGGCCGGAGAATCGGAGTAGTGGGGGCGGTATTGCACTCGCTGCACCATTGTGACGAAAAGAGAGCTGAGCCGTAAGGCAAAGCTCTTGATCAACCGGTCAATTTTCGTTCCTACCTTCACCTATGGTCATGAAGGCTGTGTCATGACCGAAAGAAAGAGATCGCGGGTACAAACGGCCGAAATGGGTTTCCTCAGGCGGGTGGATGATGTCTCCCTTAGAGATAGGGTAAAAAGCTCGGTCATCCACGAGGAGCTCAGAGTAGAGCCGCTGCTCCTTTGCGTTGAAAGGAGCCAGTTGAGGTGGTTTGGGCATCTGGTAAGGATGCCTCCTCGGAGGTGTTCGAGGCACATCCAGCTGGGAGGAGGCCTCGGGGAAGACCCAGGACTAGATGGAGAGATTATATCTCCACACTGGCCTGGGAATGTCTCGGGATCCCCCAGTCAGAGCTGGTTAATGTGGCTCAGGAAAGAGAAGTTTGGGGTCCCCTGCTGGAGCTGCTTCCCCCGCTACCCGACCCCGGATTAGCGGATGAAAATAGATGGATGGATGGAATCGCATGTCAAATATTCTTATTTTACACCGTCACTGGTCCTGTTACCAAAGAATCTTTGCTAAAAAGATCTTTGGCTGCTACTATTTTTACCCTTTGATGCACCCTTACTTGTTGTCACGCTGCCACAGACACTTCCTACCTCCCGCTGCAGCCATGGAGATGAACAACAACACAGTCCCAGATGGCTCCGTTGACAAGTCAAAAGCAGTATGCACCTTGCGTGAAATGGAATTAAAATATCATGAAAGCACTTCGAGCTTAAGCTAACGTTACCATCAACGAGCTAAGTACACAGCCAGTACAGCTAATCAGGTTGATGCTAGCGGACTGAGGCAAAGCACTATTTTGTGTAAGTTATATACATTGTCATTGCAGGGCACAATTGTTGCACGCATACATAGCCTGTATGAAACGGAGAAAGCAGTCAAAATGAACACTCCTACTTAAAGCAAGTGCTGTCTCATTGGTTTCAAATGAATTCAAAAATAATGTAGCAATGGAGTATTTTGTTTGTTACACACTTTATAATAATGTGTGTACATTTTGTACATGCACTTTTGCTGTAGAATTTTTGAAAGCAAGCTTAAGGAAGACTATATTTCATTTACATTGTTTTACCTCAATCTCCTTGCACCTCTTTTGATTTGAAATAATCAGTGAAATAATAAGTCAAGTTCAAAAACTAACTTTCTTTGCATTAATTTGCTTTCCAATCAATATACACTGGCAATAATTGTTATCATTGTTAATACAGACTTAAAACAGTTAAGATATATAATAACAATAATAATATAATTTTAATCGTGATAAAACATGTGATTAATCACAATTAACTATTGAAATTCAGCGATTAATCGCGATTAAGAAAAAATGAATCATTTGACAGCCCTAATTTTTATATTTGCAATTGTCACCAGCGTTTTGTGTTTCCCTTTAGATAGCTTAAATAAAAACATTTCCACCATAAATTGGTGCAGATAATTTCACCAGAAAGCACAAAATTACAATTTTAATGTTCAACATTTTCTGGGTATTTTCTAGGTATCTTCTCCTTTGTTAAGGCAAACATATGCTCTCACATTTAACAACTACAATACTCCATAAATTCTCTACAATGCAAGAAAATAGTTTGAGGCAGTTTCTGGGGGGAAGATTCCCAGATACCAGGTTAAATTTGGTCTCCCAATTTAGGCTACATTGTCTGGAGGTTGGCAAGTAGGCCTATGCTGATCACACTAAACTGCCCATGACTATTGACTTGGCATTTCATCAATACATACTGGGGAACGTGGCTCCCTGATGATTAAAGAGGGATGACTCCTGCTGTAGGAAATGACACAGAAGGCCTACTCATAAAATGCACCTACCCCCAATACTGAATCTCACTCCCAATTAAATTGTAAAGTTGGCAACCCTGTGCATACCACTAAGGCTACGTTCAAACTGCAGGCCAAAGTGATGCAACTTTGAGGTCATAATCAGATATGTGGCTCTCTTCCTTCTCGCTTTCAACTGCTCACAAATTCTCTTTCTTACACCTGAAATCCACCGGGTCACAAGCTCTCTTCTGCTATACATGCATGCTACTTATCTGAGTGGACGCAGTAGAGCGAGAGAGAGAGAGTTGTGGGGAAAATGCATTGTACAGCGCCAGAAACAGTAATGAATGTCATGGAAAGGACAGAAAGTTGTGAACATTTGTCATAATTCGTAGGAATATGTAACTCTGGGAGATACAGGAGAGAAACACGGAGTCTCACATGAAATTCGGGAGGGTTAGCTAACTGGATCTAACCTCTGTGGTTCTTTTTTTACTTCTGTACGACAGTGTGCTGCGTTTGATGTCGTGTTATTCTTCTGTGCATGTGGGACACTTTCAGGCCATGGACAGTTCACACTGGAGTCTGATATCGGCCACATTTAAGCAATAACGTGAACTGTCAAACAAAAAAATCGGATCTGTGAAAACAATCGGAATTGAGCATTAAGGTCTGCAGTCTGAACGTCGCCTAACATCTTTGTCATCAAAAAAGTGAAAACATGATGAAGCCAGATGAAGTCGAGACAGATGACAGCAAAAATAAGAGATAAAAACATCATAAACTTCCCAGATGGAAGTTGCTGATGTGGCACAAATGTTTTCAAACTTCGCTGAAGTTGACTGTTTTACCTGACAGGTAATTAAGTTAGTCCAACTTTAGCTATGCAAATAAAAACTGTTGTTTGATAGCTAGAAGCTGGCCATAATCACTGAGAGAAGTGAAGAGTTTCCTGTCAATGTTGTATAATATGTAGTTGGGTTAATTTGATGTAGTTATTCTCCGTGCTGTGTTTTGGCTTTGCTACGTGGATAGAAATGTATTTATTAATTATTTGACTAATAATTAATCTAGCCTACACACTTGTGCTTTGTGTTTTTACATTTGCACAGACACATTTAGTCAATGTCAATGGTGCATGTCACTGACAAAAGCATTTTTTATGTGTGTCATTGTGCGCTGTCACTAATAGGATCATGTTTTCATGTGAAGATGCGCTTTCATCTGTTATAGTTTTTCATGTGTGAAGGTGCGCTGTCAGCTATTATAGTTTTTCTGCACTCCATTCTCCATTTTTTAAAAGCACACCCATTTCCCTAAACTCAAACACAAATCCCTTCATTTCTCATTGCCTACACCATGTGGTCACTGGGAAACCTCTCACATTCAGTATTGTTCACTCAATCAGCACAGGGTGAGCTCAATTAGCTCACAACTACTCAGGTGGAAAGACAAACAGTCAAAATTGATAAGACACCAATCAGAAGCTTCAATAGACAGATAGAAGGGCCAGAGTCAGTTCATTTAGTTTTGGAACAATGGATCCAGAGAAATCTGAGGGAAGAGGTGTAGGACACCAGAGAGGAAGAGGAGGAAGAGGAACACTAGGAGTTGGAGGAGGAGATGGGACAGGAGGAACAGGAGGAGTAGGAGGAGGCGGAGCAGGAGTAGAGTGGTGAAGAAGGAGGTGGTGGAGGTAGGGGGAGGAGGAGGAGAACAAGAATCTCTGGCCTGTCCCAAACCAAAGACAGGATGCTGGGGCAGAATAATTAGTTGTTTGGTTGTTGTACTGTACAGCACACTAATATAAAATGTGCAAATGTTTACATTTGTTATTTCTTTTGTGTGTTCATGTGAAAAGGTTTTTGAGGGGAGAACCACAAGCAACATTACTAATAACCATTTTTTGTAGTGTTGTTTTGAATTTATCTCACCAGTGTGTAAGACTGTGTTGTAGTGTGTGTTTCTGAGGGCTTGTGTGTGATGTCTGAGGACAAAGTTTGTTTTTTCAGCAAGACTGAATGGTTTTGAGTGGAAAGCTTCATTTTGACTTGAAAATATGATGTTTGGGGAATTGGGTGAGACGTTGTGGATTTGTGTTTAGAGTTTTGAGAAAAAGAGGCATCATTTCAAGACGTGTGAGAGAAAAACTGAAAGTTAGTCTTTAAAGGAATCTTTAAACTCAACCGAAATTTTGACTGATAAGGCTAACTAAAACTGGACTTTAGTTTAAGAGTGAATGTGTGTGTGTGTTTGGTTTCCACGGCGTTTGCTCAGAGGTTGGATGTTGCTAGTCTTAGCTGGCGGCCTGCAGCTCTGTTGGTCTCACACTGTTTAGGAGAGGCTTATCTGGAAGCTTAGATATACGACACACACACACACACGCACACCTAAACCTAGAGTTCCCACCACGACTCTGCAAAGCCAGAAAAAGAAACAGACAGAGGAGGGAGGGCAGGGAACCGGTGCATGGACAACGCCAGTCGACGACATCAAGGAAGAAATGAAGTGAGATTTCAGACATAAGGCTTTGAAAAAGCAGCAAAAGGAACAGCGGGGGTGAAGTCAAACCCCCACAGAGGAGCCCCGACTCCCTGCTTTCCCCTATTGGCACCCCCCAACCCCCAATTCTGCCTTTCGCCCTCCTCTTGCTCTGTTCTCCTCTCCTCTTTTTGACATGCTGTGTCTCTGTCCTAGCCTCACCCAGCTTAACCCGGTCTTCTTCTCCAGCCTCCTCCTCGCTCTCGATCCTCCCCCATCATTCGCTCCTCGACCCGTCCCTCACCCTCTCGAGTTTTTTCCCCCTCCCCTCTCATACCGTCACCCTGGAAAGCATTCAGGATGGCTTATACTGTGCTGCCTCGCTGTCTTCGCTCACTAATGCAAGTGTTCAGCGGATTAAAGGAGAATGTGTTGACTGTGCCATAAACCATTTCCATGGCTCTTGATCACAAAGTGGAGCTGACTCCTGACAAAAAACAAGAAGAACAAAGAACATGACAACCTCATACTAATTCAGCCGGTATTGATGAAACACATACCACACACACACAAACACATATATATACACACCCTAAATATACCCTGGTTCTCGTCCTGGCTCAGGGACTGAGCCCAGTTCATTAGTTCAGCTTACATAAGTATGCTAATGAGGCACTGATTTTATTGGCCTCATTACACCGCAGGGAATTGGCCCGATAAAACAGAGTTATGTAAGAGAGGAGAGGACCAGAGTTTAACATCTGCCCCTTCATGGCACTGAGCCCATGAGGCACTCGTCACCAGCACCAGGCTGTCTTTACACTGATAGAGAGACAGAGGGTGAGACGTAGAGAGAGACAGATCCCTGGCCAAATCCACTTTTGGCAGGCCTGTAAGTGGGAGGGTGTATGTGTGTCTGTGTGTGTTTGTGCAATTTGTTTTTGTCTTCCCTTTTTGTGCCTGCTTCTTTGCCAAAGCTGAAATTTCATGGCTGGGGACTATCAGAGGTGATTTTGAGTGCAAAGCTGAATTATTTCTTTTTGTGTCTGATACAAGCGCCTTGGGACATAAGTGTGTGTGTGTGTGTGTGTGTGTGTGTGTGTGTGTGTGATTGTGTGTGTTTGTGTGTTACAGGGTATTTCATGTGTTTTTGCACCCCGCAGATTTCTGTCCTGAAAAATGTTGTCAGCTGTTTGTTCTCAGTCCAGTGTATCAATCAACATAAAGAAGTGTACACTCTGAAACCAAGCTGTCTGTTTCTTTGCATGTGGGCCTAAAAGCTTTGTGCTCCGATCCCTCGCCTCAACCAGGCGAGTTGAATTAGTGGCTAGCTAAGGGCTGCTACCTTTTATACTGTAACAGATATTATCCCAGACCTTTTGAATAACTCTGGATAATGGAGAGATTTGTTTAAATAACAGTAAATGACTTTGACTCCAGCATTACAGCGAGCTGATCTCATCAAAAACATACCCTGCAGCTGAGAAAGTAATTACCTGCTAAGATGAAGCTGCGGTACGTTTGTTTGCAATAAATTGCTCCACACGTTTCTAGTCATGCACAGAGCTAAGCTGTGAGGTCACAGAGAGCTGTATTACAGTTTTTCTCGATTGCTTAAACACATTTCTTGAAATTATGCACATCCTATTTTTCAGGTCAAAATGAAGCTTTCCACTCAAAACCATTCAATCTTGCTGAAAAACCAAACTTTGTCCTCAGACATAACACACAAGCCCTCAAAATCTGCTGAGCTAAGATGGCTCCTAGTCCAATGTCACTATCAGTGTAGACAATAAATGGTAGTTGAAAATCAGGATGTCCCAAGATCGGAGGTGAAACAAGATGTTGCTTTAGGCATTCAAAAGCTTCCTGACATGCGTGGGTCCAGTTGAATCTAGGTACTTTACGTTTGAGGGTGTTCAGCGGTTCAGTGAGCTGTGAGAAGCGGGGCACAAATCTGTGATACCAACCAGCCATTCCGAGGAACCTTTTAAGCTCCTTTGGAAACCTCTATCTGGTAGTCTTTGTAGATTATTTCACAAGATGGGTCGAAATGTTTCCACTACGAAAGGCAACAGCAGAAACAGTTTCTCTAATCTTGACAAGAGAAATTCTGACACAGTGGGGCGTCCCAGCCTACATTCTCTCCGACCAAGTAACACAGTTTATCTCAACAGTATTTGATGAAACCTGTAAGAGATGGAACCTACAACAGAAAAGGACCTCACCTTACCATCCACAGACAAACCTAACAGAGAGAGTCAATCGAAATGCCCAGACCAGGATCTTTTTGCCAGCAGACCGCCCAGTCGTAAGTCAGCTAAAGCATTTTTCTTTGTTGCCCAGCTGTTTTTTTTCTTTTTGTGTGTGTGTTGCCACTCGAACCTTAATTTTGTGATTAATTGAATTATTGATTTTGCTGGAAGACTGAGATGAATTTATGTCGTTACTTTGAATGAACTGAAAAGACAATATTTTGTGGTTTTCTGCATGAACTGAAAAGACTATTTTGTGCTTTTGTGAATCGATTGGAAAGAGCCTATTTTGTGGTTTTTTTGCTTACCAAGAGAATACTGAACGCAGATACCCTGAGAGGACAATTTGAGTTTTTTTACAAAGCATAATTTTGTGGTTTTTGTTTTGTGTGTGTGCATTATCCCAATACAAGCTGTTTTTTTATTGTGCTTTCAAAAACTCCTGAGTTGTGGATTTCATTATACTGGTGTCATTCAACGTGGGGGGTCCATATTTTGATATATGGGTCCTTCGTGACATTTGATAAAAAAAACAAAACATTAGTAGCCTATCTTATATGTCAGGAGAGAGACCTGACTGACACACCAGACATAAATAAATTAAGGGTCAAACTGTTACAACACACTACAACACAGTCTTACACACTGGTGAGATAAATTCAAAACAATACTACATAAACTGGTTATAAGTAATGTTGCTTGTGGTTCTCCCCAAAAAAAACCTTTTCACATGATGAACACAAAAGAAATAACGTGTAAACATTTGCACACATTTTTCTTCCTTATTCCTTGGTGTACTGTACAGTAAAACACACAGACACGGAGTGAAATCTGCTCCCTACCCGCGTAGGGTTTACATACAGCGGCCAACTTTCGGACGAACTATCCAATCCCCCCAGCGTAAATAGGATCTGAAAACATGTTGTGTGTGATGGGCTTCCAGCTCCATGACTCTAAAAGAAATCCCCTCTGTGGGGGTCAGTCCTTGGGTCCTAAAGAAGAAATACAAGAATTACACACAAGCAAAAGATTTAATTTTTGGTAATATGCAGTTATGCCTTTTCAGAATACATATTTTACCTGTTGGTTCACTGGAAGTTTCTGACAATTGATGCCACTGTTGAGCGGGCCACATTTGGCTGCTTTCTGAGACCAGTCTCTTCCAGTGATAGCCCATGGCTGATTACCTGGTCAATCACAGTAGCCCTAATGTCATCAGAGACTACAGCTCTTGGTCATCTCTGCTGTTGTCTTACTCCACCACGCATGCAGACTCCTCTCCCTCTCCGTACCACTCTTTCTCCTCCGTCTCTTGCAGGCTCCATTTTGAAGTGGAGGTGTAATAAAACATTCCAAAGATGCCTCCTTATATAGGTGGTGAAAAGACCAAGGTAGGGCACTAACTGAGATGGGAATGACCTGTCGTTGGTATCATTTACATAATTTCAATCATCTCATCAATACTATTTCACCATTTGAATGTATGTAAGGTTTTGATCTTAAACTGAGTTTTGAAAAGACTGTGAGCATTTGCAAAATTGGCTGTGGATACACATGGTTTTTCTGGTGGCTGACTGAGTGCGAAAAGAATTCTTGAATTTTGAAAACTGTGGTCATTTAATGTGTTAAATCAATACATTTTGTATTACAGCAAGGCAAGAGTTAGTCACAGTTTGGTCCACATGGACATCTGTTGTGCCAACAGTGTGAAGAGTTTTGACAATGTGACTTTTTTTGACCAGTTTTGACCAGTGCAGGTTGACAATTGAATAAAAACTGTAATATAATGATTGAATATTATATGTAATAAAACAAGTAGTCTATCTTAAAGTGGTATCTATATTTAATACCACACCTGTCCCCAAATGCCTCAGGTCTTTTTAAGCTGTTTTAAATGTACAAATAACATCTTGCCTTTGTTCAGTGGTGAATAGTTGGAGCTGAACACCCCAGGTCTGGAATTTGCTGACAGGTACAGTATGGTGGAGCTCTAGGGAACCGCCTCCTATTACAGAATAACAGTGACCTTTAAAACGTCCCATCAGACACCCTAGGTGGTCTTGGTAAAACAGCTGTTACTGTAGCTCAAAGCCACACACCACCACCAGCACCACAGCTCATTGTCCCATTCTGCTTGGTTCAGTTCTGCTCTAAAAGCCTCACACAAGTTTTTTCAGGAAACTGCAGGATTTTGCAATATACATAGCTTGACAGGGACCATTCTCTTCTCTGCTGTCTGCTGGACTGGTGGTGGTTTGTATCTGTTGAAGAAGGGATTCAGCAATCAGTGTCCCAGGCACATATTTTTGTCCACAGCTGATAAGCTTGATATTTCAGTATCGGGTATACATCTCGACAGAATGTGGCCAGTTTGTTTACACTGTAAAATCAGGATTATAGACCATGAGACTTTGGGCACACTGGTCTCGCTGTGACCGTATACAGAGGTGAACAAAACAAAACAGGCTTTGTCCCAGAATTTCAATTTGGAACGGTGCTGTCTGTTTCAAGGAGCTTTAACATCCTTTGTCCAGTCAAAAAAGACTCACTGACTGATATTGCTAGTTCCCACACACAGGCCACCACTCTGAGTTACCGTTAATCACTTGTCAGACTGCTATAAGTGAATACTTTTTAAATTGTTGTATTGCACGTGTTTAGGACCTCTGCTGGATGCTTGAAGAAGATATCAGCTGCAACTGCCAAACTGTAAAAAACTAAAGACCAACCAGCACTGGCTGTCCTGGTAGTCATTTTTGGCACTTGAACAATCACTCTCCTTCCTCTTCTGCAGCCTGCAAATTGTACTTCTAACACTGGCTGAGTAGTTTTTCCCTGTGTTCTCCAGGACTCGCAATTATTGATCAAATAAAAATCTGAAATGCCAGCAGGGAATACACACTCCAGCAGGCAGATTTATCAAAGGTTGGCTGTTAATGAAGTCACACCAGGCAGACAGAGTGAAAAAATGTCAAAGTGACATGCAGGTTTTCAACTAAAAGACTAGAAATCTGGTAAATTAATTGATGCCCTTGTGATTTGCTTTGATAATCATTTTAATGTCACCACAATCCTACTTTGGGAAATACTTACAGGACATTTACACCATACCTTTTAAAACAATCTATACTTTTTAATGTAAAAATGTCGTGCAGACTGAAAGCCAGTGTTCGTGATTCAATGGGTTTGATGAAAAGACCAAAAGACCTTGTCAGATCAGGACAGCCTCTGGCAGAGTTTCCTGTCTAGCGCTGGTGGACTGGTGAGACTGTTTTCAGCCTCCCAGTCACGGAATTTGGATGACTTTTCCTTTCTTCTGCAATCCTGTGATGGAGCATAGCACATAACACAAGAGTTAACTTGTGTGCCTTACCGCCTTGTGATTTTGTGTTTTGTGTGTTATTTCTGTGCTATGCTATATATTTGCAAGTATGCATAAACTGCATCTCTGTGTGTGTGTGTGTGTGTGTGTGTGTGTGTGTGTTATTATGTGTGTATGCTGGTAGCGTGAGCAGGAGTGTATGTTTTCAGTGCTTCCGTGACTTGCCAGGAAGCCCCCCTGCTGTGCTGCTGAGTGCCTCCCCTTCAGACACATTAAAATAAGATGAGTGTGTGTCTATGTGTGAGAGTGCAGCAGTGCATGTGTGTGTGAAGTAGAGAGGGAAGGAGATAGTAAGAGAATAGAGAGTTAAAGGAGAGATTAAAGGATTGCAAACACACACATCATGAAGCAATCTCTGTATGCGCAGTTACACTGCACACATGCAAACATGCCTTTTATCTGCACGTGTGTGTGTGTGTGTGTGTGTGTGTGTATGTGTGTGTGTGTGTGCAGGAATGTGTGTGTTGGAGTCCCTGTGGGCCATTAAACTAAGATGAGTGCCATGCTGGATAGCAGAGAGGGAGAGATAGTAGAGGAAGAGGGAGGAGGAGGAGGAGATGTGTACATGGTGGGTAATTGGCTCTTAAGTGCAGCACGCGTCTTTACCCAAGAGCATCTCCTCTCCGCTCTTCTCATGGCTGCTGTTTGTTGGGCTGCAAACTCCGTCCACTTATCTCCTCAGCCAGCAATCACTCCACTGTTAAACACACACACTCTTTATCATTGACTTACATGTTTTCTTCTATTCTGTCTGGCTCTCCATTCTTACTCCTTACTCCCTCCACCTCGTCTCAAATTTATTTGAATCTGTGTTTTTCACTTTGTTTATTAAAGGACCAATCATGCCTGAACAAAAGCTGAACAAAATACCCCACCCTACAGATTTATAATGGAAAGACTGCATATTGGGTATATGCAGTTAAAAGATGTGGTTGTTGCTGGAAGGCTCTAAAGTATAGACACTATTAGGTGGCATCATGGGAATTCTTTGGACCTCCACCCATACAAGGGACTAAACGTCAGCATCAGCTGTATCAATTCTAAAATGTAATGTAGAATTTGTTAATTAACCTAATGATTAATCCCCATATGCAAAATGTATATTTTTCCAGTAGCATGCAGATCATATCTGTTCAATGCCAGACTGTATATATGCTGCACATAGAAACACATAACTTATTGTCATACTGTAGTCATTATTTACAGCACCTATACTGCTGCTCTGCCCTTACCACAACACCATATGTGTATATTACACAGTAATAATCTGTATAAAAAAGCTATATGTTTAAGTTTACTTACATCTTGTTATCTTTCTGTAGCTGAATGTGTGTATTGTATCCCACTGTAAATTGAGAGCCACTGAGAACCAACATCAAATTCTACACACATGTAACCGTCAAATCGGTAAGATAGACGCTGTGCGCATTTACACACGAGCTACAGCAGCATAACTCCATATTTAAATCTCCCGACATGCCGACAGGATCAGTCAGAATCTAATTTTAATTCATGTTCTGTGTTCTTCTCCACATCCAAAAGGTCTCACGCACAGTCCAGGTTCATACAGAGAAACTGTTTGGAGCCTTCCTCCTGATCAATCCTGAGCTCTATCAGAGTGTCTAAATTATTTCAGGAGCTAAAAGTTCAATTCTGTTTTCCTCTGCAGAGTTTTCTCAGAGTCTTTTCCTGTCAAGTTTACAGTTTTTAGTTTTGCTGCATAAATCTCCCACGATGTTTGCTGTGACATTACTGCGAGCATGTAAACGTTTAAAATGACTGACAGCAGCCTCTCTAATCATCAAAGTAAATCATGAAAGTAAAACACTCATACATCAACACAGCACATTAAAGAACCCCCCTGGAAAGCTACAAGGACCGGTAGAGGTGGGCTAAATCAGAGAAAATAATTAGTTGGGGGGGTGGGGGCAGGTGGATGATTTATGCGTAAATTATTATTCAGATATTGTCAGAGCCAATCCGCTCATCACACCAATGTAGCTACTGTAATTGTGACAAAACTGATGCTGACGTCAAATTATTAGGCTTTAATATCAACCAGTGTCCTCTGTTGTATTTTTACTGTTGTCATATATTAACAATAGTGCCCTTTATGTGGTCTGCACATGTCATTCCAATAGTATAGTCCTATGATGAAATGATACATTTAGCCTAATGCATGTTAAGATAGGTAAACCAAGATTTCCATGTCTTCACAACCTGATCATAGCTTGTGCGTGTCTGTAGGGACTATCTCTTATTTCATGCAATTTCAGTGAGCCAAGCAGTGGGCAGAAAAATCATGATGAACAGCCTGTAGTTAGTTTGTCCACTGTGCGGTTTAAGCCTTCATTGCAAATGCATACGCACACACACACACCAACTTAAGAAGAGTTCAAAATTTTTTGTAGGCCTATGTATTTCCTTATACATCATTAGTTTGTGTGACTGTATTGTATAACTTTGGCTGTGTGTACGTGTAATTTTGGAATTACCTTAAATAAGCTCACTAAAGTGATAATGGATTTTTTTTCTGATGGCCTAAATATTTGTTTGTAAAACATAAAAAGAAGAATTGGTAGAGAATGTGTTGCTTCCAGCCTCAGTATCTGAGATCTGTGCTGTCTGCCCAAGTGTCTTTTTGGATACTACCACTAGGGGTTGCTAAAGAGGGACACTTTTAAATCCTAAACACAAGGGCTTAAATTCCATCCATCTACTCTGTCAGATATTATTTTGATGATGCACAGAAACACCTTAGACTGCCTGTTCATGATAGTTTTAGACAAAACATGTGTACCAAATAATGATTAAATCTACTTTACCATTCAACAGTTTGCAAGTTTCATCATCAACCAGATTTAGAAACATCCCTCCTATCCTCTAAATGTGTAATAGTACAGGCACACCAAAGGGATTAAGCTAGATGCTTAAATATAACTTCCATTCGATGCAACTCCATCAATGTAGGTCACCTGACAACTTGACAAGATGACTTATCTGCCCGCGAGTGACTGATTACATGAGGCGTAGGTGCCACCCAGCGGCCTGGCCACATTCCATCTGGCTCTACCTGGCTGTACTGTGGCATTATGGATTTGAATCTGGTCCATGACCTTTTTCACATGTCATCCCCTCCCTGTCTCACATCTTTCCTGTCTAATGAAGCAAACATGGAATAAAACTGCTGCTGAGAGAGCTGTTATTTATAATTTAGTGCACCTCTGCTCTATTCAAAAACAGAAATAAACTTTAGCATACTGCCTTGATTCATACAAGATACTGTATGCGCAGACACAGACTCACAAACACAAAAAAACATACCATAGTAAATTATTTATACAGCAGTAAATATCTGTTTCTAAATCTGTGGCACACCTGAGTACAGTATGTCACAGAGTTTGCTTGAAAGTCTGAACTCCACCTAGTTATTTTCCTTCAGCAGACACAATGTGGTGGCAAACACTTTAAAGTTTGTCCCTTAGGCTACCTGAAATAACATCTGGTTAGAGCTGTTAGCATTTGTTCCAAAAACCAGGGGACACAGTGAGCTGGAGTCCTGCTTCAGCTTTCTCTGCCTGATGTAAAAAGCATCTGGTAAATTAAACTAACCAATTAAAATCCAAAATTAGCCTATGGCTTTGAAGAATCATGTGCTCCGTGTGTCAGGTTGGTCTTTCACAGCAGGCAGCGATGGATGTGGATCTAACACCAGTGCGTGTTTGTGTGTGGCTTCCGTGTCTCATGGTTACATTTCAACATCATGACACATCAGAGTCATGAATGATTGAAGAGAAAAGTGAACAGCACATGCAAGGCTAATTCAACCCATCTAAAAATGTCCGTCTGTCCATTCCCTTTTCCCTGTTGGTAATAAGTATTTATGGCAGAGAGATGAGCCCCTACGCTCAGAGGAAGAAAAAAAAAACTCCCACAATGATAAACAGCTGCTGGAGAAAATAAAATTCCTCAACAGAGTGAGAGAAAAGACTTATGTTTATGATTTCTCAAAACAACTTTATTTCTGACCTCTCCATAATCCCCCAAAAGTCTTTCAATTAGAGAATGGCTGAGATTCCCCCTATTACTGAGCGCCCTGCTCCCAGACAGACTAGGGAGAGAGGGAGATAATTGGCCAATAAAAATGTAAATAGGGTGGTGGAGCAAACCAGCATGTGATGTGGAAAAGTTGCTGTTGGTGAGGGAGGGAGGGGAGGTGTTGGGATAATCCACTGTGACAGGTTGTGTTGGTTTTGTTGCTTGCTAATTGGAAGCTCACGAGGTTCTTTTCTGCACAAATACCATAATACCACACAGGCATGGTTATTGCAAAATGAGATGAGGGGGGTCCAAAGCCAGAGTAGTTTGGATGAGACCCCCCTCCGCCAACACACACACACACACACACACACACACACACACACACACACACTTGTTTTCCAGGATGATGTCGGGTGAGACTGCAGAATGACATGATTTGATTTGTTTAAGTTCAAAGCAGGGTTAGACCTGTAATTGGATTTGACAGCAGGTAAAGTAGGGCTTTAATTTAAATTCCAATAAGATGGATGTGGATTCATGCAAAGTGTACAATTACATATTTATTGTAGAATTTATCAGAGCTCAACACTAGTTATTTACAAGACAGAAATCTTTTGATCAGATTTGATTAAGCTATATGTCTGTTCAATTTTATTTCCTAGTTTTTACTTTTCTTTAAATATTAGTTAAACATTTCGGTAAACATGCTTTATTTATGGTTTACAACCCTAAACTTTACTGTTTGGTTGACTCTCTTATCAACCTTATTTCCAGCAACAACAGACAGCTGCTAAAAGGTCTGATGGGCTGACTGTACACTTTCTGCCCTGCACCAAACAGCAGACAGACAGAGTTAGACTAGCTGGTGAAGAAGCAATATCAAATTTATAAGATTAAAACTTGTCAACTGTGTGTGATTGTTGGCTGTTTTGTTTTTACTTTGGACGGAGCCAGGCTAGCTGTTTCATACTGCTTCCATTTTTCAAGCTAAGCTAAGCTAATTGACTAATGCACCAAAACCGTCATACACCCGTTGACAAACCGTGGTTATTTTATGCGAAACATCGATTCGCCGTGTGTATGGAACACTGCAGTTTGCTAGTGCATTGCAACGCAAAGGAGGCTAACCCTACCTTCTAGCTCATTGTCCGTGAGGCGGTCGACATGCATAAATTTACTGACTTGACTGAGGTTTAGGCACAAACTTCTGTGATGCTTAAGGTTAGGGTAATTTGCTTCAAGGGACTGTCAACACCTTGAACACACACTTCGCTAGCTAGCTAGCTAGTTGGCGACCGGAAGCGCTACTAGCGTTTTGGGTCACCCCAGGGCGTCATATACAGACACGCCCGGAGGCGTCTCATACACACAGCATCGATGCTTTGCTTGAAATAGCTACGCTTGTCAAGCCTGAGATGAGAACAGGCTGAATGCACAGACATGACAGGTCTGTTGAGCTTCTCAACTAGCTTCATTTAAAGTTGCAATTGTTTTTTGGGTCCTCTTGGGGACCAATGCCGTTTGTGTAATTCAGAGGCTTTTACTCCTTGAAAATAGTTCTTTATTCAAACATTCTTAAATGTTTGAATTGATATGTGCGCATGCGCCAACATGCAGCCTGTTGCAGTATGTTTTTTTGGTCTGTATGTAATTTAAACTAGACTCTCTCTAATCATGCAAGTTGAGAGAGTTTTGGTAAGCCACGTCACCATTGCACAGCAACTTCATGGCCGCTTTGTTTACACTCGGGACCAGCTGAAGCCGACCGGGGCGCCCAGGCCAACAGACATCCCCACAGAGATCTGGAGGAGGACACACACAGGTTGCAGAGGAGGAGTGAAAAGGTGAGGGAAGAGACAGGGTCCAGACAACAGAGACTTAGGAGAAGGAGATTTAAGGCGTGTCTACCCTCTCTCATCATGGGCAACGTGAGATCACTGGCTAATAAGATGGACGAGCTAACAGCGTTAGCCCGGAGTCAGAGGGAGTTCCGGGAGTGTAGTTTAATGTGCTTCACGGAGACTTGGCTACACTCAAATATTCCTGACCACAACGTCTCCATTGACGGCTTTCAGACCATTTGGGCTGACAGAGATTGCACCAAGAGCGGTAAGCGTAAAGGCGGGGGGCTTGCCATTCTAGTTAACAACAGCGTATAAACAGCATATCTGTAGCCAGGACACTGAACTGCTTGCTGTGGGACTCCGGCCTTATTATCTGCCACAGGAAATTTCACATGCCATCGCTCTTGCTGTTTACATTCCACCTTCTGCCAACCCGACATCGGCATGTAACGTCACCCACACCGCCATTGCTGAACTCCAGACTCAACACCCAAGTGCCCTCATAGTGATCTCGGGTGACTTCAACCACGCCATACTAGAAAGGAGAGGACCCTGGACCTGCCGTATGCTAATGTTAAGGATGCACTCTGTGAGCCACATGGAGAGGACATACATGGGCTTTTCTGAATGCATCTCAGACTACATCAACTTCTGAGTGGACTGAACTGTCCCAGCAAAGACTCTCCATTGTTACCCAAACAACAAACCGTGGGTAACAAAAGACATCCTGAATGCGAAGAGGAGGGCTTTCAGAGATGGTAATAGGGAGGAGGTGAGGGCCATTCAGGGGGACCTGAAGGTGAAGATCAGGGAGGCTAAGGAGGAGTACAGGAGGAAGATGGAGCGTAAACTCCAAAAGAACAACATGAGGGAGGTCTAGAGTGGCATGAGGAACATCACTGGCTTCAGACCGACTGGCAGCAGAGGAGGTGAAGGCAGCTTGGACAGGGACAACGAACTTTATCTGTTCTTTAACAGATTTGACTCAATGGCTCCTGCCCATCCCCCCACTAACTCAGCTGCTGTCTGCCCTCAAACACCTCCAACCCCACTACTCCCCCCCTCTTCTGGCTTTCAGGTTATCAGCTCTCTCCAGCCTGACGACTCCTCCTCTACCCCTCCCCCACCTGTGACCTCTGTGTGCCTCACTGCTGAACAGGTGAGAAGACAGCTGAGGAGACTCCACTCTAATAAGACTGCAGGCCTTGATGGTGTCCGTCCTGGGGTGCTCAAAGTCTTCCACCGTGTCTTCAACCTGAGCCTGAGTCTCCAAAGGGTCCCTGTGCTGTGGAAGACATCTTGCCTCGTTCCTGTGCCAAAGACGCCTCGTCCCAGCGACTCCAAGGTCTACAGACCCATGGCACAGACCTCTCACATTACAGGTGCTGGTCATATAATTAGAATATCATCAAAAAGTGAAACTTGGATATTATATTCATTCATTACACAAAGACTGATATTTCAAATGTTTATTGCATTTACTTGTGTGATTAAAACTGACAACTAATGAAAATCCCAAATTCAGTATCTTGAAAATTAGAATATTACTTAAGACCAAGACAAAAAAAGGACAGTGGGGGCCAAAAAGTATTTAGTCAGCCACCGATTGTGCAAATTCTCCTACTTAGAAAGATGAGAGAGGTCTGTAATTTTCATCATAGGTACACTTCAACTATGAGAGACAAAATGAGAAGGAAAAAAATCCAGGAAATCACATTGTAAGATTTTTAAAGAATTTATTTGTAAATTATGGTGGAAAATAAGTATTTGGTCACCCACAAACAAGCAAGATTTCTGGTTCTCACAGACCTGTAACTTCTTTAAGAAGCTCTTCTGTCAGGATTCCACTCAACTCGTTACCTGTATTAATGGAATCTGTTTGAACTCTTTATCTGTATAAAAGACACCTGTGCACAGCCTCAAACAGTCAGACTCCAAACTCAACCATGGCCAAGACCAAAGAGCTGTCGAAGGACACCAGGAAGAAAATTGTAGACCTGCATCAGGCTGGGAAGAGTGAATCTACAATAGGCAAGCAGGTTGGTGTGAAGACTGAAACTGTGGGAGCAATTGTAAGAAAATGGAAGACATACAAGACCATTGATAATCTCACTCGATCTGGGGCTCCACGCAAGATCTCATCCCGTGGGGTCAAAATGATCATGAGAACGGTGAGCAAAAATCCCAGAACTACATGGAGGGACCTGATGAATGACCTGCAGAGAGCTGGGACCAAAGTAACAAAGGCTACCATCAGTAACACACTACGCCGAGAGGGACTCAAATCCTGCAGTGCCAGGCGTGTCCCCCTGCTTAAGCCAGTACATGTCCAGGCCCGTCTGAAGTTTGCCAGAGAGCATATGGATGATCCAGAAGAGGATTGGGAGATTATCATGTGGTCAGATGAAACCAAAATAGAACTTTTTGGTAAAAACTGAACTCGTGTTTGGAGGAAGAAGAATGCAGAGTTGCATCCCAAGAACACCATACCTACTGTGAAGCATGGAGGAGGAAATATCATGCTTTGGGGTTGTTTTTTTGCAAAGGGGACAGGAAAACTGATCCGTGTTAAGGGAAGAATGAAGGGGGCCATGTATCGTGAGATTTTAAGCAAAAACCTCCTTCCGTCAGTGAGAGCCTAAAAGATGGAACATGGCTAGGTCTTCCAACATGTCAGTGATCCCAAACACACTCGGGCAACGAAGGAGTGGCTCCGTTAAAAGCATTCCAAGGTCCTGGTGGCCTAGCCAGTCTCCAGACCTCAATCCCATAGAAAATTTGTGGAGGGAGTTGAAAGTCCGTGTCGCCCAGTGTTACGGCTGCCCTCGGCAGCCGTCTGTGTGTCACTGCTGCTGTGTTTCTCCCTGCATGTGTTACACTGTGAGGCGGGGGATTGGCTGGTCTTCGGCAAGTCTGGCTGATCCCGCCTCCCACCTCCGACGATCCTGATTGGAGCGGCACACCAACCCTTTTCCAATCGCCAAGCTGCCTGCAGGACCGCCTTCGTGCCTTCCCCCTCAAATAGGCTGGTCTGCTGCTGGTTCGGGGCAGCTACCTTTTGCCATGTAGTTTGCCCTGACGCTGGTCCTAACCTTGAACTCTGTGTGTGCGTATCCTCAGTGGAAACAACCGTTTCTGTGTGGCAAGATGTCTATCTACCTTAAGGGACGAAACGTCTTCCAGTAGCTTCAACCAAGTCCAGTTGCCCTTCATTTTAACCTTCGTTGGATAACCGTTTCTGTGTTTGTTAGATCTGTGTGTTACTGAGAGTTGGTAACTCACCTGGGCTGATCCCAGTAGGTGGTCTACAGACTTGGGCTAGGGGAAGCTCGTTCACTGATTACCCACACCTGTTAGTAAAATACTTGTTTAGAGACACTAGGTTTAGGGGTGCTGCGCTCCCTGTGTTTTTGCTTCTGAGCAACGGCTAGAGAGGTTTTTGTTTATCCTTTTGTCAAGTAGTTTAGTAATCCCCCACGTAGGGGGGATCTCTTTTTGTTATATTTGGTTCTTTGTTTTACGCAGCACCCACTTGCCCATTTTCTGTTGGACCGTTTTGTGTGTATCAGACTGCTTAATAAATAATCTTTCCACCCATACCAAATCCATCTGGTTTATGTCTCTCCTACCCCTAGACAGCGGGGACGTAACACCCAGCGACATTCAATACTTAGTTGGGGCTCCTTTTGCCTGAATTACTGCAGAAATGCGGCGTGACATAGAGTTGATCAGTCTGTGGCACTGCTCAGGTGTTATGAGAGCCCAGGTTGCTCTGATAGTGGCCTTCAGCTCTTCTGCATTGTTGGGTCAGGCGTATCGCATCTTCCTCTTCACAATACCCCATAGAGTTTCTATAGGGTTAAGGTCAGGCGAGTTTGCTGGCCAATTAACAGGGATACCATGGTCCTTAAACCAGGTACTGGTAGCTTTGGCACTGTGTGCAGGTGTCAAGTCCTGTTGGAAAATGAAATCTGCATCTCCATAAAGTTGGTCAGCAGCAGGAAGCATGAAGTGCTCCAGAACTTCCTGGTAGACGGCTGCGTTGACCTTGGACCTCAGAAAAACACAGTGGACCAACACCAGCAGATGACATGGCACCCCAAACCATCACTGACTGTGGAAACTTTACACTGGACTTCAAGCAACGTGGATTCTGTGCCTCTCCTCTCTTCCTCCAGACTCTGGGACCTTGATATCCAAAGGAAATGCAAAATTTACTTTCATCACAGAACATAACTTTGGACCACTCAGCAGCAGTCCAGTCCTTTTTGTCTTTAGCCCAGGCGAGACGCTTCTGACGCTGTGTCTTGTTCAAGAGTGGCTTGACACAAGGAATGCGACAGCTGAAACCCATGTCTTGCATACGTCTGTGCGTGGTGGTTCTTGAAGCACTGACTCCAGCTGCAGTCCACTCTTTGTGAATCCCCCACATTTTTGAATAGGTTTTGTTTCACAATCCTCTCCAGGGTGCAGTTATCCCTATTGCTTGTACACTTTTCTACCACATCTTTTCCTTCCCTTCGTCTCTCTATTAATGTGCTTGGACACAGAGCTCTGTGAACAGCCAGCCTCTTTAGCAATGACCTTTTGTGTCTTGCCCTCCTTGTGCAAGGTGTCAACGGTCGCCTTTGGACAGCTGTCAAGTCAGCAGTCTTCCCCATGATTGTGCAGCCTACAGAACTAGACTGGAGAGACCATTTAAAGGCCTTTGCAGGTGTTTTGAGTTAATTAGCTGATTAGAGTGTGGCACCAGGTGTCTTCAATATTGAACCTTTTCACAATATTCTAATTTTCTGAGATACTGATTTTTGGGTTTTCATTAGTTGTCAGTTATAATCATCAAAATTAAAAGGAATGAACACTTGAAATATATCAGTCTGTGTGGAATGAATGTATACATTATACAAGTTTCACTTTTTGAATGGAATTACTGAAATAAATCAACTTTTTGATGATATTCTAATTATATGACCAGCACCTGTATTAAGACCCTGGAGAGACTGGTTCTGGATCAGCTGCAGCCCATGGTCAGCTCTCTTCTGGACCCCCTCCAGTTTGCCTACCAGCCCCGACTGGGAGTTGGTGGGGGACTTTGTCACATGGTGCGAGCAGAACCATCTGCAGCTCAACATGACAAAGACTAAGGAGTTGTTCAGTGAGGACATTGTGGAGAACTATAAATACCTGAGAGTGCACATTGACAATAAACTGGACTGGGCCAAGAACACTCAAGCCCAGAAACGGCCAGAGCCGTCCATTTTTGTCACGGTTTGGTGAGCGCAAAGCAGGAGAGAGCCCAAACGACACTCGAGAGCTGGCATATAGTTCAGGGGATTTTAATCCAACACAAGGCATGAACAAAACTCACAGGTTGTGGAAACAGGTAAAATCCAACATGCAAAAACTGGTAGCGCAGAAACATGCAGAGCACTCATCATTTGACAATGACCCGACAAAGACTGAGGGAAACAAGTAAGCGTATATACACACACATAGGGTTAACGAGCTGGGTGGTGATACACAGGTGAGAGACATGAGACTAACGAGATAGCAGGGGAAAACAGAGAGACTAGCAGGCAGGCAGATTACTGAGGGGGAAAAGATATAAAACAAGTTACTCAACACTAAACATATCAGAGTAATATAAATAAACTAATACAGACACAAACAGACAGATCACAAATAAACTAACACCAACAAGGAACACAGACTGAATCTAAGATTAAACAGAACTCAGAGCAGGCATGGGCAAAGCAACACAGAAGTACACAGACCAGGAGTAAACACTTAAGACTTGAACTAAGACACCAAACCAGGAACGGAAGATACGAGATAAGACAGATACTAAGTAACTTAAAGATGCGGATGAATGTGAAAAGTACAGGTGGAACACCTGCTAGGCATTGCTGCCGGTTGCACCTCCTCCGGTGCCCACGGGTCAGCTGCAGGGTCATCAGCCAGGAACCACCATTCACCAATGTTTCACTCCTTTAATCCTGGGACGTCTCCTGGTGGCGGAGCAGTGACAGGGACGTCTCCCTGTCACCCCCTGCAGCGACAGGGACGTCTCCCTGTCACCCCCTGCAGCTGATAGGTATTTCCCTCTGCGGCTGTTATCGGGGTTAGTTGTTCTTTCCCCAGCTCTTGTCTTTCCTCCTCAGCCAGAGCCAAAAGCTCCCCTTCTCTGCCTCCTCCGCTAGCGCTTTGGTTGCCTTCGTTGCACGGCTGAGGAAGCTGAGTGGGATTTTCCACAGGTCTGCCCGGGTGATGTTTCGGTTGACAGTTCCCTCCCTAAAATAATAAAGGCTACACAGAGACTAAAGCAGAATGATCAAAATCAGATTAATTAATGAAACTGGCAGAGAACATAAATTGACATCTAGCAAAACAGACTGAGACAAGTACTAAGGCAGGCACTGAGATAACAGGACAGATTAGACCAGAACCACCACACAGAACAAGCAGAAAACCAACTCCACAAGACTTAAACAGACAGAACCAAATCTAAATGCAAACACACACCAAGAAGACTTTTTAAACTGGACCGTATTTATTTTTGTGCAATATTATCTGTTTAATAATTAATGTGCAATATTCTCTGCTGCTATTTATTCATTAGTCCTTTTTTGTTCACCTTTATAACTCTTAATAATGCAAATATTTTAAATACCCGCAATCTGTTGTGGTGGCAGTCCGGCCGACAGTGAGTGTCCTGGGGGGGGTTCTCCTTTTTATCAGTTATTCTGCTTTTTCCTTGGTTTTCTGTTCTCTGCCTGCGTCCCTGTTTTCTCCCATGTGTGCTCCTGAGCCCAGCCAACAACCCGCACCTGCACCTCATCAGCTACCTCGTCAGCCTGCCACACCTGCCTGTATTTCAATCCCGGTTCTCCACACCATTCTTGCTTGATCGTTGTTGCTGTGGAGGTGGCTGAGTAATGGAGTGGCCTTAATTCTTTTTGGGCGCGCTGCTGCATTCTGAAACATTTGTAAGGCAAGTTTATTTGTATAGCACATTTCTGCTTTTTTTGCAGCTATGAGATATGGCTTGGAGGAGTTTGGTAGGAATCGGGTCCAGTGGGACCATGTGTTTCTCATCCTGCACATTGCTGCAGCTCCTCTTTTCACCCTGTGTGTTGTACGCTCCGCTCTTCAGCTACAGAGTGATGCATCTTACTTGTACAAAATCTTTGTTGGGAGTTGCACATGTGCAGTTCCCAGGTAAGGACTACTAGCCAATCAGAAGCAGAGAAGGGCGGGTCGTAAGAAACAAGGTAGTGTGATCCAAATCAAAGTCGCTTCGGACTGCGACTGTAACAGATGGTATAAGTTACTCACAAGTCCACAACATCATTGTTCCACATCTGACCATCAGGACTAAACGTTGAACTGTTGCCGGTGTTCTGATGATCTATGCTGCCTTGCCGAAAAATGCTACCATAGCGCAAATCAATAGACTCGACTCTGCTCGGCCCTGCTCCGTTTTCCATTGCAGATAGTACCCAGAGGAAGTACGTAGCTTGTCGTCATAGCGACGCCACACACAACTGCTGCGACGTAATGTTCAATGCGACACACACACCAGCGATCCACACAGCTTTCTCTTTTTTAAGTTGAAACGTTTCAACCTTCCTCAGAATGTAAAGACAGATAAGTGGTATGAAAACCTTCCAGCTGTGTTTTCCTCTGCCGTTGTTGCTGCAGCGGTCTGTGTGACGGCGGGAGCAGAGCGCTCTGTGAGCGGGCGGCTGGCCGGCCTCACACGCTCCTCCCGCGGGTCACAGTAGGCTTCCCCCGCAGCCACTTGCTGAGCTCCTCAACTCCGAAAATATTCAAGCACGTTTTTGTTCCGCCATCACTTCTCTAAAACTGTCAATATTGGAAATCTAGACAGCTGATTTCTCACCTCAAAACTTCTCAGAAGTGGATTTAGTGATCAAATTCCAGACGAAACTATAAAACTTTCTGTTGCTGGTCTCTGTCTGGTGCAGCAATGATGATGCAGTGAATGGTGAATATTCTCTCTGACCAATCAGCAGTCTGTCTGTTTTCACGTTACATTTTAGTTTCCCTCAGCTCGCTTGGAACCTCAATGGAGGTGAGGTGATACGAAAAAAAGTACCTGGAAGCAGGTACAGGTGCAACATTTCTACAATGGAAAACCAAACAAAGGCGAGTTGAGCCAAAGGGCCTCCGCTCAGACTAGCTTGGTTTGAGGGCGTGCCTGACCCGCTAGCCGCTTGGCAAGCTTTATGACGCGTTTTCATTGTGACATCACAAGTAAAGGAAGTGAAGGGCTGGACAACAAACGAGCTGTTTTCAAGCGGTTCAGAGCAGAACTTTCTGTGGGAGATGGGAACTCCCTTTGGGCTGGACTTTGGGCTTTTTCACTTTGCAAACCTGTTACATGCACAAAAAAGAGATATAACTCAAAGGAGAGGAAAAAGCCAAAAAGCAGAATACCACCTCTTTAAAACTTGGACATGGAGTTATTTCAATATTGAGTAATTCAGTGTGATAACCAAATGTCTTTCTGCATTAGTGTGGGGCAAAGAAAACAACCAAAATAATTCAGACTGTGCAGACAGTCACAGATTGTCTGTAATGTTAGTTTCAGCTGTTTTCTCGCTCATACGTGGCTGTTAAATAAACGGCCGAACGTTAGATGACACACAGTGTAACGTTGTGACAGCAGGGGGTCGGAAATTACTTTTAACATGAAGGCGATGAGCAAATGCGTAGAAAATACATTTTAACGGACTACGTGTGTTCGTGCTGATAATGTGCTGTGCTCGAGTGGAGACAGAAAGTAAACACTATTTGCGGTGCTGCCATCAGTGCTCCAGGATACTTTCACTTCACGTGTTCATGCTGCTTCACCTATTCGTGGACAGCAGTTGCTGCAGTGAAGCTCACGGAGCAACAAATTGAGTGTCTGTCTAAAATACTCCCAAACTTTATACAGTCGAAGGCACACTAATCCCACTAACACAGGATGCAGCGACGCTTCGACGCACGTAATGCGAGTCGATTACGTCAACTATGTTGACGAATCGCCCCAGACCCAACTGTGGCATCAGTGACCTCAAGTGAGGAAATGTGTTGAGGGGAGGTAGAGCAGAAGCTACCACTGAGGCAAAGTGAGTGGCAGTTTGTGGAGGTTGTGGTGGTGTGAGACATACAGTGCTGGAACAGAAGGCAAATCCTGTAGGCATACAGTGGACTTAATAAAATAGTGGTCAGACATGTGAAGAGGTGTGACCAGCACAGTTTTGGACATGAACGAGGTCAAGCTCCTTACCAGCTTTGTGGGTTGGGAGGCTGAGAACCCGCTCTAGATCAAAGGACTGAATCAGACAGGTGGATAATATTTGACAATCAGACACTTTTACTGGAGCGGACACTAAGATGGCATGATATTTGAAGGAGGCATATTGATTCAGGGGTAGCAGTTGTGTAAGTTTCCATTTATTGAAAATTATTTGTTGGAAATGGGGGGGGGGGGGATGGTGTTTCTTGTTTTGAAATTTTCTTCCTCTTCTGTCTTGTTTGGACTAGACTAACCTTGGTTGATTGTTTTTAGGTGTTTTACCTGTATTTAATCATCCTGAATAATGAATATTGCTCTCTAATTGGCTGCTGTTACTAGCTAGTTAAATGCTGCTCTGTATTTGTATAGCGCGTTTCTAGTCTTCCAACCACTCAAAGTGCTGCAGCATCACATTCACCCATTCACACACTGAGCGTAAGTACTCAAACAGAACTACCATTCACACACATTCATACACCGATGGAACAGCCATCGGGAGCAGTTCGGGGTTCAGTGTCTTGCCCAAGGACTCTTTGACATGGAGCCGGGGACTGAACTGCTGATCTCAATGGCTAGATTACCATTAATTCAAATTCCAATACCATTAATCAAATAGAATCACTAACATTTTCTTACTGTAATGTTTCACAGGTTATTACTTCAGTGACTCTGCTAGACATTGGATAGCCTTGATAAATTGAATTTACACACAATGAACGCAGCCATATACGAGCCTACAGGGAGGGTTAGTTGGTAGGATGGTGTTAATCTGTCCATCTTCTCGTCTCTTTACGTTTTTTAGATCTCTGGTTCAGCAGGTTCACCAGACCCCTGAGAAAAATCTAACCTCAGCATGAACCTGCATCTCACCTAAAATATGACAGCTTACACTCCCCTCTCATCTCCCCGTTCTGCTCTCACTCTGAGACACACACACACACTCATCTCAGTTTTCCTCTCATCTCAACACTCGCATGCACAGGAAAGTTTTCAACTTCTCTCTTCCTTTTTCGCGCTTCCTCTATCACACACACACACACACTAAGGAAGCCCGACTTTGAGATGAGACAGTGAGAGAGAAGAGGAGATGGTACAGGGAAGAAAGGGCTGGAGAAATGTAAGATCTGTCACTGTGACCTTTGATGGTGACAAGTGTGAGACCGCTACCGTGCAACTGCTGTCTTTACTTCTGTCTCTGCCTCTCCATTTCTCTCTGAAATGTTTGGGTGAAGAGCAGCTCATGTTTGTTTAAAGATACAGGAAAAGTCATGTACTGAAGTTTTGCCAAGAGCAACTCAATAGTTTATTAAAGCTGGTCGTGTATTTTCAGTAGATACCCAAAGTTGATTATTTGAATAGGATAAAATTTTGGCTGTTAAGTTATTGCACAAGTGAAATGAATACAGTATACATAACATAAAAACACATTAAATAAAAGATGCCTACTCTACTGACTGGCTGGTGGGCGTGTTGCTGACGTACTGCGGTAAGCGTGTTGACTCATTTCCGTTTCCAGTGCTTGTGTGTTGGTAGCGTGTTGTGCTGCTCTCGCTAAATACCAGTTAAATTTGTTAGATTATAGCGGCCAACTGTCCGCTAAACACTTATTCTTACAGTAATTTTGCCTAAGCACTCACACTTCTTTCCATCTTTTGGTGACTGCTGTTCAATCTCAGTAGTTCAAAAGTTTTACTTTAGCTTAGCTGTTAGCAACTTTAGCTTAGCAGCTAGCGATGTCATCTCCATCTCGCTCTCCTACTTTTTCCTGCTCGGTGTGTCAGATGTTCAGTTACTCCTCTGCCTCCTTTAGCAGTAATGGTACATGTAATAAGTGTAGTTTATTTGTAGACATGGAGGCGAGGCTCAGTAATTTAGAAGTCCGGCTCCGCACCTTGGTAGATCAGTCTTTAGCTACTGTAGCTAGCCAGTCCCCGGTAGTTGGTGTGGAATGGCCTGAGTTAGCCTGTGGTAGCCGTTCCCCGGCATCTAATGAGCAGCCAGGAAGGGGTGGCTGGGTGACTGTCCGAAGGAGGAATAGTTGTAAGCATTCAAAGCCCACGGGGCACCATCAACCTGTTCACGTCTCACATCAAACAGATTTTCCCTACTCAGCGACACACCCGCTGAGAAACCAACTCTGATCATTGGCAGCTCCATTTTGAGAAACGTGAAGTTAGCGAAGCCAGCGGCCATAGTTAAATGCATCCCTGGGGCCAGAGCGGGCGACATTGAGTCTTATTTGAAACTGCTGGCTAAGGATAAACGTAAATACAGTAAGATTGTTATTCACGTCGGCGGTAATGACTCCCGGTTACGCCAATCGGCGGTCATTAAGATTAATGTTGAGTCGTTGTGTACATGTGCAAAAACAATGTCTGACACCGTAGTTTTCCCGGACCCCTGCCAAATCTGACCGTGATGACATGTATAGCCGCATGTCGTCATTCCACCGCTGGTTGTCAAGGTGGTGTCCAGCAAACGATGTGGGCTTTGTTGATCATTGGCATCCAACGAAGGTTAAAATCAAGGGCAACTGGACTTGGTTAAAAATACTGGAAGACGTTTCGTCCATCATCCAAAGGACTTCTTCAGTTCTGACTGACTGGCAGGGAAACTCAGCTATTTAACCTCAGTGGGGTCGTTGGCCAGGGTCATCCACACCTCTTTCAAACCATCCATCTTCTCGGTCTAAAATGTGCACCTGGTGGTCCTCAAACGAGTGTCCCTGTCCTTCAGATGTAAGTAGACTGCAGAGTCTTGACCTGAGGAATTGGCCCTTCTGTCTTGAGCCATGCGTTTGTGTAGTGGTTGTTTACCCAGATAGCAGCTGACTCTGGGCCGAATCCGCCTCCAAACCGGCAGATCCGTGTAACAGTCACGCCCATTTTACTGCCCCGTTCCAGATACGGCCCGCATGTAGTCTGTGTACACTCAGGAGTGGGCGTGAGCCTCCATCAGTCGGCGGAATCATAATAGTTCTGCCCTGGACTCGTCAGAACGAGCGCACGAACTGTTTGCCTTTCTTTGGATCAGTTCGGACTGGAAGCTTTGGGGAAAGAGTTTATAACGGTAAGTTGAACGATGTTACAGTCAAACAGTTTAGTGAGATTGTTTTTAATAGTGGTGTAATGCTTGTTAACATCGTCACATCGGAATGTTTTGACCGGGTTTTAACTTCTTAAAATAGCTAAAACTGTTGAAGAGGCATTGGCTAACGTTAGCTTTTTAGCTGGGTTAGCTAAATTAACTGAATGAACAGATAGCTAAGCTAGCTAGCATTAATAAACAACTTTGTGTGCAGCTAGCATAAAACATTAATGCTGTTTAACGTTAGTTAACTTACAACGATGTTGTAACGTTAGTTTCCAACAGCACCAACTGACAGCACCTGTCTCCTTTTTTAGGTTCAATCTATTCTTCACCCCTGGCTGAGAGCCCGGGATTATAGGGTAAGTTAATTTAAGTATTTTTGGCTTTGATTTTCAAATCTTGGCTATATTTAAGCATAAAGTTATGATAGGTAAGTTAAGTGTTTAAAAAATCAAAGCCATCTAAAGAAGTTGGAATTTTCATCTGACATTAATCAAAACGTAAATTCATTATGACAAATAAGGTCTATGGGCGGGAAATCGCATCTCTCCATGTCTTTTAATTGACTTTGTATGAAATCACACTGCGGTATTATGGTTGAGGAGCAGTTCCTGATTCATTCTGGATATTTATTTGGGGCGTTTTCTGAGGGATATAGTGTGCTATGTTAAGCTTACCAAGTGTTTACCCTCAGATTTCTGTCAGGAGCTGTAAGAAATGTTATTTTGTCTAGAGGCTGATGGTTCTCAGTAATTAATAAAATTGTACAGTTAAAAATTACAATGAGGTTCATGATATCAGTACACTGAGATGGCTGGCAGTGGTACAATCAGCATTATTCATTCTTTTTAATTTGCCTCACATTTGTTTGTTGCAGGCTTTGACATAACGTTACTACCACTGTGGTTTGTTCCAAAATCACAATGCAGTGCAAACCTGTAACATTAGCAGAGCTGAGCTCCTGGGGTCATTTTTTCATGCAGGGCAACGTTACCCACTGGGTCTTAAAATAATTTAAAAACTCATTGAATTTAATATTCTCAATAAGGCTCTTACATTTATTTACAAAGGTCTTAATTTTTTTATTGTCCTTTTCATATGATTATATAGATACAGGTAACGTTACACATAACTCTCAAATGTAAAAAATGTTTTGTGTGTTTTGACTACTTTTTACATTTTGTCTGACTTCCGGTCAGCTCTGCTGTACTAGTAACTTCACCACCGATCTGCATACAGTGCTCTTTCATCCTTATTTTAGCAACTTTCACAGAACATTCTGTTAATAGTATTTACTGTTCAATCTTGGAATATACTTTCAATGGTTTTCTCAAACACAGTGGCCAAACAGATTAATTGGAAAGGAGTAAAGGGAAAATAAATATATTAAAGAAATGCTAACAAGAACTCTGTTGATCAGTAAGTATTTTAGTATACGTATTACATGTGGAGGTGACTAGTAGATGAGAACAAATTTTTATGTAAAATAAAATATTTAAATAGTATATTTTAATATATCAGGGATGTAACTTTAAAGCCAAAAAATAAAAAAATACTTTGATAGCGGTGGTGAAATAGATCTCGGTCATGACAGCACCGGTTACTCACATAATCACTTCCTCTTTGTAGATTTGCCAGCAAAATAAAAGCACGAGAAGCTTGTTTGCTGTAATGTTTTACATGGAGTTGAATTGAGCTTTTACTTTTTTACTAAACGTGATTCCCCTAAATGTCCTCTGCCTGGAGATACTGTGGAAATGTTGGTACCCGCCAATGCCTTTCCATGACCTGATACAGAATCCACACAGATAAATTTGTAATGATAAGATGCACTGAGATTTAAGGCTGATCCAATACAATCCAGATGTGATTTGATAATTGTTCAGTTCATAATCAGTATGATTTTTTTAATAATTAGTTATTCATAAGTGAAATTCTATTTGTTTTGAGTTACTAAATTAAATGCTATAGAAAATTTGGTCTACTGCCACACCAACAATAGTAAACATGGGCATTGAGTACTTTTTTCAACCCTCTAAAGCATTTCTCAAAAAAGTTGGTTATTAGCTTGGCTTACAGGTCATTTTCAAAATGTCTGTTAATGACAGCTCATCAACCAATTGACTTTCTCTCTTAACAGAGGCTGTACGGAAGAACCAAGCTGCTAGCAGCGCATCGGACAACAAAATTAACCAGCACGCCATCCGCTGGTTCAACCTGGCCTCTGACCGTGGAGGTGGCTGCAAAGAACGTGCCATGGCCAGAGAGGCATTAACCGTGGTAAATCTGTATTTACCCTCTTTTTGAAACGCTCCATTCAGTCTGCTCTGATTGGCTTGCGAGAAAAATATGCCACTGCTTTGCAAAGATGGTACTTAACCTTGAGTGGGGATACTCAGATGGGGAAGGCGGTGGTTTAATAAAGTTGTATCTTATTTTATCTTATATTCTAATAAGCCTGCATGTGACATAGGAAGGAGAACCAAATCTGAATGGCTTGTTGAAGCACATGTTTTGTGATCTAGGCAACCCACAAAAATCTGTCTGGGTTGTCTTATTTCAGTTTGATACCCAAATGGGGAGAGAAAAGGGGAGTTTTTCATGATGTCTCTCCTCTAGGGCTGGACGTCTAATTGAAGTAATTGAAACCCAAATTCCGAGCTCTAACAGCTGTAATTTTACCATTTCAGTTATTTAGTTGTTTTATTTCCTGTTAAAATGTCCACCTGTGTGTGTGTGTTTATGTACTTTCGCCTTAAAAAACTGTGTAGTCAGTGTATCCGTCCTGCTCAGCTCCCAGAGTCTGGAGCACAGGGAGATGTTAGCTAGTGCTAACTGCCTTCATTTTCCAGCAGCATTTATTTATGGACACACTTTGACCCACACTGATCATTTACTGCCACACTTAACAACCTCGCTCACTTTCACCGTCACTTTCAGCTGCTCACTCTCTCACATTTGGTCACATGCACACAACACTGTTATACGAGATTAATGCACATTGATATTAATTGATCATGTGAAATATTAGTAGC
Source organism: Micropterus salmoides (assembly GCF_014851395.1). Classification (NCBI taxonomy): domain Eukaryota; kingdom Metazoa; phylum Chordata; class Actinopteri; order Centrarchiformes; family Centrarchidae; genus Micropterus; species Micropterus salmoides. Next base: position 38,469,849 of record NW_024043372.1, read on the forward strand.
GGCACTCATTCAGTGAGCAGTGGCAATATGCCAAATTTAGGGGGAGTACGTCTGTTGTGTGCACCTCAACATTATCTTATCAATTAACATTTACTTAATTGTTTTTTGACATTTGTGAGTCTAAAAAAACCACCCCACCTACAATAGTCGAGCATGTTTGCGGTACAAGCCTGGTCAGTGAACTAGGAGGGCAAAAAAAACTAAATCATTCATTAGTTGTAATCGCGGTAAAATGTTCACGGGATTTTGATTTTAGGTCAAATCTTCCAGCCCTAGTCTAGTCCAGCCCCCTTTAAAATTACTAATCTCTGTGGATTTTATATAATTTGTGATTGCCATTATCAGTTGAGTAATCACCCATTCTTTTATCCTTTGCAGAAATGAACACATCGGCCATCCCCCACTCTTCCACTACTGATGATTTGTTGGGTGTCATGTGAGGGTTATGGCATTCCCACTTCTCCACTTGCCTCATCAATGTTTCCCGTAAAGCCACCAAACAATGTGTATGAACATTTTACATTTTTTTCAGGGTTTCACATGACTAGTCGGAGTTGGATATTGTATTTTGGCTATAAAATCTTTATTTAAACCAGGGTCATGGAAAATGGTTAAAATCTAAATGGCTGGCAGTAATCATCTATCAGGACAAACTTATTGCTTGTCACTAATTAAAACGTTATCTTGTGTGTTTAGGCCGTAGAATCTCGTGTGTCTCCTGGCTTTAGCTTTATGTTTCTCAGGGAGAAAGAAATCTTACTTTCTTACCATCATTATTAATGGTACACTACACTATGCAAGACTGATAGCAATGTCAATGTATTGAGCTTTTTAACTAAGCCACAATGTTGCTATTATTAGAGTTTAATACTTCTGCATTCATTTAAAAATAACACCTGTGTCATAGGTGTGTGGTTACTGTACAGTTACTAAAAACTAATTGTCACCTGCAAGTCAACTGGAGTGAAGTTTCTTGTTCCTACAGTTGTTAAAGACAGAAATGAGTTGTAAAATGTGTTTATTAGATTGATTGTTAGTTTGGCAATTATCTACTTTGTTTTAAGTTTCTGTCCTCTTTTTATCTCAAACATTTCAAATAAAATTTAAAATGTGTATTTTAAATAAAATTTTAAATGTCACTCATCCGTTCTATCACTTTCTTTGTTGAAATTCTGTGTAGGACAAATAGAAACAGTCTTTGTAACAGTAGTTTTGACTGTCCATGCTTTTTAAATTCAAAAGAAAAAAGTAATCGAGTTTAAAATGCAAGGAAAAAGAAAACGAAAGTAAAACAAGAAATCTTAGTGTACCTTTAGTGATATACGAGTCACTATTTGTTATAAATTATATAGACCAGCTCCTGCCATAACAAAAATCCACATTTTTGTATATGTTTTGTGGGTATAGATCAAGGTTTTGAAAGAGGCCAGAACTAATAAATGGAGCCGGCCCATTGCCAGTCCAGATGTGAAAACCGGATCCTCAACAGTATCTTAGAGACTCTGGGCCAGATCCAGTATGGAACTGGTCCAGATCTGGCCCACATTTGGGCCAAATGACTACATAATTGTCATCCGTTCTGGAGCTGGACCAGTGCCGGCCCAGATGTGAAAACCGGATCCGCGCCGGCATTGGCCCGTTGTGCTAAAGGACACCGGCCCGGGTCCGTTTTACAGATCTGGCCCAGAACTTATGAAGGATCTGGGCCGCATGATTTTTGCTATCTGGGTAGTCTCCCCAATATACAGGTCTGTGCATTCCTCACTGCATTGGACCGCATACACTAGATTGATTTTCTTGTGCTATCTTTATCAACAGGCTATGTACCACAGTACTTTAAAGTAGCTGTAATTAAACCTCTTCTGAAAAAGCCCAGACTTGATCTAGATGTTTTAGCCAACTATAGACCTATATCTAAGGTCCTGGAGAAAGCAGTTGCCAAACAGCTGTGTGACTTTCTACAGAGCAATAGTTTATTTGAGGATTTTCAGTCAGGATTTAGAGCGCATCATAGCACAGAGACGGCACTGGTGAAAATTACTAATGACCTCCTTATTGCATCAGACAAAGGACTTGTCTCTGTACTAGTTTTATTAGATCTTAGTGCTGCATTTGATACCACTGACCATCAGATCCTATTACAGAGACTGGAACATTTCATTGGCATTAAAGGAACCGCTCTAAGCTGGTTTAAGTCCTATTTATCAGATCGATTTCAGTTTGTACATGTTAACGATGAGTCCTCCATGCACACCGAAGTTAGTCATGGAGTTCCTCAAGGATCTGTCCTCGGACCAATCCTCTTCACTTTATATATGCTTCCTTTAGGCAATATTATCAGCAAATATTCCATAAACTTTCATTGTTATGCAGATGATACTCAGTTATATCTATTGATCAAGCCAGATGAAACTCATCAGTTAGATCAACTTCAAATGTGCCTTCAGGATGTTAAAACCTGGATGACCTGTAATTTTCTAATGTTAAACTCAGATAAAACTGAAGTTATTGTTCTGGGGCCCAAGCACCTCCGTGACGCATTATCTAAAGATACAGTTTCCCTTGATGGCATCGCCCTGGCCTCCAGCACCACCGTGAGGAATCTTGGAGTTATCTTTGATCAGGACATGTCAAGTCTCACATTAAGCAAATTTCAAGGACCGCCTTTTTTCACCTACGTAATATTGCGAAAATCAGGAATATCCTGTCTAAAAATGATGCAGAAAAACTAGTCCATGCATTTGTTACTTCTAGGCTGCATTACTGCAATTCCCTATTAAAAGGCTGCTCGAAAAAGTCCATTAAGACTCTTCAGCTGATCCAGAATGCTGCAGCACATGTTCTGACAGGAACCAGGAAAAGAGATCACATTTCTCCTGTTTTAGCTTCTTTGCATTGGCTTCCAGTAAAATCCAGAATAGAATTTAAAATCATTCTCTTCTTACCTACAAAGCTCTTAATGGTCAGGCACCATTTTATCTTAAAGAGCTCATAGTACCTTACTACCCCACCAGAGCACTGCACTCCCAGAATGCAGGGTTACTTGTGGTTCCTAGAGTCTCCAAAAGTAGAATGGGAGCCAGAGCGTTCAGGTATCAAGCTCCCCTCCTGTGGAACCAGGTTCCGGTTTGGGTTCAGGAGGCAGACACCATCTCCACATTTAAGAGTAGGCTTAAGACGTTCCTCTTTGATAAAGCTTATAGTTAGGGCTGGCTCAGGTGAGTCCTGAACCATCCCTTAGTTATGCTGCTATAGGCCTAGACTGCCGGGGGATTTCCTATGATGCACTGAGCTCCTCTCTCCTCTACTTTCTCTCCCTCTGTATGCAACATCATCCCATTATTGCATGTTACTAACTCGACTTCTTCCCTCTCCCATAGTCTTGTGCTTTCTCGTCCCTCTCCTCCTATCACTTCCTGCAGGTGTTTCTGGCTCTAGAGCTGTGGAGTCTGGATCTGTGGTTGCGGGTCACCTGCTGCCCCCGTGTTCCTGCTCGACACCCTCTGCTACAACTATTGTTACTAGTCTTATTGTTGTTATAATCACTAACATTACGATTATTATCATTAACACTACTATACATATCTGTACCATTATTCATTTAGTCCATTAGCAACATCACCTTTACTGTCTGTACCTCTGTGTGTATATTGTGTAGGCTGCCTCCCTCCCCTCTCTCTTCTTCCATCCCTCTCTCTCTTTCTCTCTGTTCCTCTCTCTCTCTCCTTCACCCCCAACCGGTCGAGGCACATGGCCGCCCACCCTGAGCCATGGTTCTGCTCGAGGTTTCTGCCTCTTAAAAGGAAGTTTTTCCTTGCCTCTTTCGCCTAGTGCTTGCTCTTGGTGGGAATTGTTGGGCTTCTGTAAATAACATCACGGAATATGGTCTAGACCTGCTCTTTTATGAAAAGTGAGAACTGTTGTTGTGAGTTGGCGCTATATAAATAAAAAAAATTTAATTGAATTCTCATTTGTCCTAAAAAATAATAGTATTTATTCGAACTGTTCTTTACAGTACTTTTTTGTTCACTACATATTAGAAATCAAATAATTAACTTAATACACTTTAATTAGGTTCACACGGACCATAAATTCTAATGTACAAGTTCTACACGGAAAGCCTGGCAGTAGGACAGTTAATGTGGTATAACTATAGACTGCATAAAAAAAGTGGACGAAGTCACCATGAAGTCCCCATTTGGTTTGTGGACTGCTGTTTTGAAGCCCTTTGAAGTTTGGCATTTCGACTATCACATCTTGGTTTTGTGCACCCAGGGACCGGACGTGACCATATTTGGATGAGACGTGGCGCTAACTAGCTTGGTTAGCAAGGTAAATCTGTAAATCACATTAAATGTGATTTTAATTAGCATGCAAATTTTGACTAGCAACAAACAGGCTTAAAACTAAATGTAACCAGAAAAAAATGAACAGCCGGCTCCTAATAAGCTTTTTCAACGGTGCTGGTTAATTGTACACAGTAGTGGATATGAGTCGCCTCTAGCCTGATTGACAGGTTGCCATGGTAGCGACATCAATCACAAGGTAGTCCCACCCTAAAGCCTCCCCTGTTTTTTAGTCAATTTCCCTCCTAAATGGGACCATAATTGACCCTTTCCTAAGCCACACCCCGAATACAAAGCCGGCCAATCACAGTGCAGGATAGGACTCTCTCTAACTGAGGTCCGACACTTTCATGGCTGTGCTCCATTGACTCTAATGCAAAAAGAGTAGTTTTCTAGCTTTTTTCGTTGTATTATTCCAAGATATGGTCAAACGCTGTTCCTGTGGCACTTTAATACTTACAGTTGCTACCCAGAGAGGTTGAAAGGAGAAGTATGATTTATTCTTTCCAAAACCTGTGGATTGTTCCTAATGTAATTTGTTAGCTAACGCTAGCTAACTTCCTACTGAATGTAACGTAATAAAGCCCTACTTATCTGCTTTTTAATGATTGTAATAATGAATAGGGGCCTACCCAGCTTTACAGGAACAGTGTTGATCCTTACTATCGTTGTCTTTTGTCTCAATCATCAGGGGATGCGGTGGTTCACTTGTACTGTGTGATCAGTAGTCTGTAGCTTCTATCTTACATTTGTTTCACGTCCATTTGAGTCAGTTTGACAGCCTAAATACAACTTTAAAATGTATAATGCAACTGCAAAACTGTCTGCTTCTTTCTGTGATCGCTTTTTACAACATTTGACAATATTTCTCTGGGGAGTGCAGTAATGGATAGTGGCAGCGCCGACAGTTTGTCGGACATAGCAACAGTAACTAAGGGGGGCTGGCTTAGCGAAGGGTCAATTTACTAAATGAACATCATGCTGTTGAAGAAGACTTGAAACTAGCGATTGAGACCATAAAGTCATTAGCAATGTGTTTTCTGAGGTGATAAATCAGCTGAGAAGTAGTCTCATTTTCCCATTATTTCTAATGCAACTGGAGTTCTCATTTGCAAACACAGGTTTAAGGTACTTCTACATTGGCTTCACTATTCAGACCTGGAGGTTCACACTTGGGTATTATAAGAAACAGTTTTAGTTTAACAAGATATGTTCATTTTGTGTAATAACTACAAAGTTTTGTGATATAACAAGAATATTGTTGTTTTCACACAGAAAGTGAAGCAAATTTTTCACGCAGTGCAAATAGATACAGAGTTGCCAGGTGACGCAAATTAAAGTACAAATGAAAGTACAGTGGGAACTTTGCAGTGTGGGAGGCGGATCGGACAGATCAGAGGGATAGAGCCGCTACTCGCTGACAGACAGCTGCTGATCAATGAATTCATACTTTAGAATGAATCTGCATTTGATCCATTTGTTGCAATTAAATAACAGCAAAATATGTTTAATTTCGGTTTGTGAGTAATCACAAATCATGCAGGGGTTAAACTTGCTTGGCTTTCTGAGTTAACACAGTCATAGCAGCTCTATACTGTGATATAGCTGTACTTACGCTGCGTTCCAGGCAACATGGAACTTGTAAATTTCTGACCTCCAACTAGAAAAAGTATCCTGGAACGCCACTTGAAGACAGATTTCCTACTTGTGAATTTGAAGAAAAAATATGTACCTCAACTTCAGGAGTAGCGGCCGAATGACGTCACACAACAATGGCAGTTCCTATGGAAGCACACATTGTAAATGGTAAACCATAAACTAAAAGGCCAAGAAAAGTATTAAATTAAAATAATAAATACTAGTATCAAATATTGATTAAATTGATGTAGACATACAGTGAGGAAAATAAGTATTTGAACACCCTGCTATTTTGCAAGTTCTCCCACTTAGAAATCATGGAGGGGTCTGAAATTGTCATCGTAGGTGCATGTCCACTGTGAGAGACATAATCTAAAAAAAAATGATGATTGATTGACTGATATGATTTTTTTTAACTATTTATTTGTATGATACAGCTGCAAATAGGTATTTGAACACCTGTCTATCAGCTAGAATTCGGACTCTCAAAGACCTGTTAGTCTGCCTTCAAAATGTCCACCTCCACTCCATTTATTATCCTAAATTAGATGCACCTGTTTGAGGTCGTTAGCTGCATAAAGACACCTGTCCACCCCATACAATCAGTAAGAATCCAACTACTAACATGGCCAAGACCAAAGAGCTGTCCAAAGACACTAGAGACAAAATTGTACACCTCCACAAGGCTGGAAAGGGCTACGGGGAAATTGCCAAGCAGCTTGGTGAAAAAAGGTCCACTGTTGGAGCAATCATTAGAAAATGGAAGAAGCTAAACATGACTGTCAATCTCCCTCGGACCGGGGCTCCATGCAAGATCTCACCTCGTGGGGTCTCAATGATCCTAAGAAAGGTGAGAAATCAGCCCAGAACTACACGGGAGGAGCCGGTCAATGACCTGAAAAGAAACTGGGACCACCGTTTCCAAGGTTACTGTTGGTAATACACTAAGACGTCATGGTTTGAAATCACGCATGGCACGGAAGGTTCCCCTGCTTAAACCAGCACATGTCAAGGCCCGTCTTCAGTTTGCCAATGACCATTTGGATGATCCAGAGGAGTCATGGGAGAAAGTCATGTGGTCAGATGAGACCAAAATAGAACTTTTTGGTCATAATTCCACTAACCGTGTGAGAATGATGAGTACCATCCCTACTGTGAAGCATGGGGGTGGTAGCATCATGCTTTGGGGGTGTTTTTCTGCACATGGGACAGGGCGACTGCACTGTATTAAGGAGAGGATGACCGGGCCCATGTATTGCGAGATTTTGGGGAACAACCTCCTTCCCTCAGTTAGAGCATTGAAGATGGGTCGAGGCTGGATCTTCCAACATGACAATGACCCGAAGCACACAGCCAGGATAACCAAGGAGTGGCTCTGTAAGAAGCATATCAAGGTTCTGGCATGGCCTAGCCAGTCTCAAGACCTAAACCCAATAGAGAATCTTTAGAGGGAGCTCAAACTCCGTGTTTCTCAGCGACAGGCCAGAAACCTGACTGATCTAGAGAAGATCTGTGTGGAGGAGTGGGCCAAAATCCCTCCTGCAGTGTGTGCAAACCTGGTGAAAAACTACAGGAAACATTTGACCTCTGTAATTGCAAACAAAGGCTACTGTACCAAATATTAACATTGATTTTCTCAGGTGTTCAAATACTTATTTGCAGCTGTATCATACAAATAAATAGTTAAAAAATCATACATTGTGATTTCTGGATTTTTTTTTTTAGATTATGTCTCTCACAGTGGACATGCACCTACGATGACAATTTCAGACCCCTCCATGATTTCTAAGTGGGAGAACTTGCAAAATAGCAGGGTGTTCAAATACTTATTTTCCTCACTGTATTTTGCTATGTTATTAGGTAGGTGGTTACAGTAAACACTCTGAAAGTCATCTTCTCTTCCCAAAATTTATTCAGGAAAATGTTAAAAATGGCCTGAAATGTGAAAACATTTGGAAATATAGCCTACGAATTTTCCTGACTTTTGAGCATTACCAACTGATATAGCTAGAAGGATACACAGTTAACGAGTAAGCCTAACGTATATTTATCACGTTTAATAAAATGGCCATCCTTTTAATTAACACCAAGTGCACTGCTGAGGGTTGAACTGTGCATAAATGTGCCACGGAAACAAGTTTGTCACGGTCAGCCATGTTTATTGTTTACATTTAGCATCATGCACCACCATGCACCTGAAACGCTTTGAGGTCAGAAGTCGGAGATTTCAACGTGGAAATTTTCAACTTCCGAAAAAAGTTCGGCTAAATGCACACAATTACAATGCTAATGTGTTGACGTTTAGCAGGTTATGCATACAATGCTTTTTTTGCTTCTCCATTCTCCCTGTCCCCAAAAATCCAAGGACCACAGGATTTAATGACTACAGACCAGTCGCCCTGACCTCTGTGTTAATGAAGTAGTTTAAGCACCTTAAATCCATTTCACCAGTTCCTTTTAAGGGTGTGTCTACACCCCCCCTTGCTTTATTTTTTTCTGGCAGTTACCAATACACTGGCATACAGCCGTTAAATGTTTTTATTTTCAAAAGAAATGACTAAACTGTTATCTTCAGTGTTTCTTTTGTTTTGCATGCTGTACTGAAAACGTACCAAACCATGAACCCAAAACCAATGTTCATACCAACTTTTGTTCATCATTACACACCTAGTACAATGCCTGCTGACTTCTATTAGCTAACTTTAATATCACTACTCACTAAATACTTACTTACACTACACTACTACCTTTTACTTCAGCCATCTGCACTTTTGAAATATTATACCAAACATGAAATACAGCGTGTTGTCAGATTTGATATGTGGCATTTCGGAGTGGATTTGTTTGGGGGTGTATATGTGCCTGAGAGCTCAAAATAGCTTTAGCACAAAGCATTAATGAGGCTTTCCCTGTCTGATCTGTGTGATGTTTCATGCTATTTTAAGAATCTAGCCTTGTAATAGGCACACAGCACACAGGTTTTGATGCTCAGTAAGTGATGCAGCACCTTGTCACCAATTAGTGTTTCTCCCGGTTTTAAGTTTCTAATTCCAGAGACAGTGTCTTTCTATATCTCCTCCCTGTCTTCTAATGCTCAAGTGAGACGTACACACAGGAACATTCAAGGTAAGTTGTTTTACTATGACACTTGACAGGTATGACATGCAAGATTGTCCTCATCTTAAAAACAACAGCATTGCTTAAAAAAACTGCAATGTACACACCTTGTGAAATTTGAGAGAAATCTATGTCTGTAATGCGATGTTATTATACGTCCACGAAGAGGTTGAGATCAATGGTTGAATAAGCGGATTGTGTCACAGGAGGCTATAGTTCACTGCCCACCACTTACAAACATGTAACCATGGTGGCAACATATTCTTAAAGTTAAAGCGTGACAATTCCTGTGTTAACAGTAGGTTTAAGTAGAAAATAACACATCACACTGTCTTTCCTGAGCAAAGGGTTTGGTGCCTTAAGCGAGAGATCCACTGGCGCCCATTAGCAGGATGAATATTTTACATGCGACACCCTGTGGGTCATGTGTGGGTGTGGCCGATCTCTCTCTCCCTTGCAGGTGAAGAGCTGAGATTGATTGCAGTAACTCTGGGCACCTGGGCCAGTTGCCCTGTAGAGTATTTGTAAAGAGTATTTGGGAAACTGCTGTTTGGCTGAGTTGAGAGACATCTCTGCTAACTGATTCCTCTGTTTCTCTCCACAGGCCCCGACTTTGGTTTGGTTTTTGGACATGTTTTAGTTGTATTTACCTTGTTTTCTTGCACATTACAACATCCTTACACACACTGATCCATGCATCCATCACCCTTTGCGGACACTACTAAAAGCACTGATATTCAAACCTCATACTGTAATAACTTACAGTAATTAATTAATTTACACAATTCGTAACTTGGCTTATTTAGAGTTAAATAAGCATACTTTGTTTAATGTTTACCGTGGTGTGTCTCCCATATAATAATTATTATGTTTGCAGGAAGGTCTTGGCAGGATTTAGACAAGCACTTTAGCATGAAGGTTTCTGCAAGCAGGTGTGGTTCACCTGCAAATGCATTGAAATAAACACAAAACAATCCTCTGCTCACACTGTTCACTGCTGTCATAATTAACTAAAACTTCCAATCACTGCTATATATTTTGTGGCTCCGTGGCTTACTCACTCCCAACTGGGCCTATTTGGCAGATTAGATTAGATTCAACTTTATGGTCATTGCGCATGTCACTGGTACAGAGCAACGAAATGCAGATAGCATCTAACCAGATGTGCTTAAGCAGTAATTAAATAGGATATATAATACATTATTATACAACTGCATGATATGTAAATATAAATGTCTACATGAATATATATTGCTACAGATAAATACAGGCTATGAAAAGGATATGACTATGGCAGTATGGGATGAATAACTACAGTATGTACAGTAGTGCAAGGGAATGACTTACTGTATATACAGAATATGCAGTACAAATATACAGTAGTGCAATGATAGGCTTACATGGAAGGTGCAGTTAATAATGCAGTGGTGTCAAAGTTCATGATGGCAGTGCAACTGAGGTAAGTGTAGCTGGTTCAGTCCAGGGAAGGATGGTGAGGGGATACAGGATGGGGGTTATTAATCCCGCAAGGGGAAATTCAGTGGGCAAACAGTCTGTGTGCTGGGTGGCAGGAGTCTTTTCTGATGTTTATTGCTCTCCTGAGATAACACTTTCTGTGAATGTCCTTGATAGCAGGAAGTGAGGCTCTAGTGATTCGTTGGGCGGTTTTCACCACCTTCTGCAACGTCTTCTGGTCCGAGACAGAGCAGTTCCCGTACCAGACTGTAATACAGTTGGTTAGATGCTCTCGATGGTGCAGCAGTAGAAGTTCACCGGGATGTCTGAAGAGAGGTGGTTTTTCTTCAGGAGTCCTCAGGAAAATCATTCAGGTGAGGTCCTGTGAGATGTGGATCCTCAGGAATTTGAAACTGGTCACACGCTCCACTGACACACCGTTGATGTGGATGGGTGAATGAGTGTCAGTATTCCTCCTGAAGTCCACGATGCTATTCCAGGAACAAACATTTGAATCTATACCTCAAAACGTCTGGATTGGTCCTGATCTAGATCCTGTGGATTGCTTTTATTTCCAGGCACATCACTGTTTATCATTACAGACTGTTTTGTTTGTGCTAAGGATGTGTCAGACTTTAAGTTCCTTTAAAAGAAATCATAAGACCCTCCTATAAATCTTAGTTTAGTTAAATCTGGTGTGTGTGTTGTGAAGTGTGTGTGTGTTGTGAAGTCTGTGTCTTCCTACAAAAATCTGAGCGAGGAAAAACTGCACCTCAAAGTACAGTGTATCTTTCAATAAACACCTTAAACATTATTCTAATAAACATGTTAATCGTTATCCTAATCAAGCTAGGCATATAAAATGTTCACACATCACAGCTACCTGAAAACATTCAACAATGGTTATGCTGGTATTTTAAGCACATTTGCTATTTGTGTGAGCAGATGAACTGCAGGGGTAAGGCCCCTGAAATCTTTGACAACCCACCTGGTGCCCTCTGTGACTGCCTCGCTCGCCCCTGCCTGCAGCATCCTTGCCGGGAGATGTGGTGATTACCCTTCAATCTCTCTCACTATCATTTAGTTTCCCATTTCTTTAATCTCTGTATTGATCCTTTCTCAGTATGCATTTGACAGACCACGTCGTGTCAAATGTGGATTAATCCGCGGCTGAAAATAGTTCCCAACAAATACACTCCTATTTCAATAAGGATTGTGAAAACTACAGTGGCCCTCTCTTTTGGGAAATTACTGAGCCTTTTTTTAAAATTATACTATATGAGTGAATCATTTATAAAGATAAAAACAGGAATGAACAGACTTGAGGTCGAGTGACACAGACAGGGTAGAAAAGTGAGAAAGGTATTCAGTGACGAACATTGCATTTCAGCCTGTTTTTACTTTCTTAGAAAATGTGGGACACTGGGAATTATTTAGTTACTTGATTAGCACGTTAGAACAACATAGAGAACGTATAGAAGTATAATATTCCTTTAGCGGCGCAGCAGAACTTTTTCCATGCAGTATATTTTTATCCTTTTTTCAAATTCTGTGCATGCTTCCTTGATCTTGCCCTCTTTTTCTCAGCCCTCCACACTCCCATCTCCACCTGCACTTCCCAACACACCTGCACTTTCTTGTCTACCTCCAAACGTAGACCCTCTAGGGCAATCTAAGCGATCCAGGGCCTGGCCATAATGCCCCCGTTGTTGCCGGCCTGCTGGCTCCAGAGCCTGGGAATAGATTCAATGCCTCCGTTCCCACTTTGTGTGACACTCATCCAGGCATACCTGCATGCAAGACAATCTCCTAAGAATGTCCAGGCTTGTCTGAGGGGCTGTGTTGTTCGCTGCTTTGTTTCATGCCATTCCCAGACCACTGCAAGGCCCAAGGCCAGACCTAGGGGAGTATTAGCTTGTCGTACAGAAAAGCAGAAATACATTTTTCTTTGTTTACGAGGGAATTCTCCTGCTCAGCTTACCTCTCTTCATTCTCTTTTCTTTCAAAAGTAAAAGTAGTAAAGCAATGTGTGAGAGAGATCCAGCAGGAAAGGAGAGCAGAAAGAGAGACAGGGTAGCAGATATGATGGACATCTACTGAGAGGAAGGAGAGGTGGAAAAGAAGGGAGGAACTTGGGGAGTGATGTTATGCCTAAGTACTAGAGGTAAAGTGGTGCGAATTAAAGTTTGGGGCACAGGTATGCTGGTTTGAGTTATAGTGGAAGCAGTTGCACCTGATTTGTTAGTTTTAGTTGGGATGAAGAGTGGAGAAAAGATGGGGAGGGTAGATTTTGCCTCCCCATCAGGGTGCTGTCAGGTTTATAAATAACAGTAATCAATGGCTCAGCTGGATCTGTCCTCTGCACTAATTGTTTTAAGTGCTTAAAAACCAACTCATGCACCTAGGACAGCATAGTTATAGAACTGCCACTGTGTTTTTGTCTTGTCCACAGCTGTTTTACATTTTGACCATTGTATTTGTGGACACTGTGGTCATGTGATTCGTTGGTTTTGTAAGTTGTGCTTACTGTTGTGTTGTTGTGAATAGGTCAGTCGTTAGAAATGACACTGGGCTTCCACATTGGACAGATGATGATTACTGCCAGGATCTGGCAGCACAAGGTGATTGATTTGTTTGTAACATATATATATTATAAATAGTATGTGACCTACAAGTCTCCCCTGGTCCAAAATCTGAAATGAATAAATGAAAAATCTACCTGGACCCAATGTGCCAATTCAATTGTCAAAAAACAGAAAGCCCAATTTAAAAGGAAATCAAAGACAGACCCAGTCTGAACAGACCTAAATATAATTAGAACCGATCCAAACTCTTTTTGACCCAAACAGACCCAACTAGAGAGACCAACAGCAACACACTGGCAGGCAACAACGTGATAATCCCCCAATCAGCAATTGTCAGAGTTTGGGGGGTTGTGTCTTTTTTACCAAAATGTACATGTGCAGAAGTTTAAGGAATAGATAGAGCTAGATAGATAAAATCTACGGATCATTGTCTCGTAAGGAAACTAACTTTTTTTGCATAATTACACAGCACTGAGTTACAAAATATGTGAATAATAGCTATTGACAAATAGACAGGCAGGCTAAAATTTGTAGACATTAAAAACCAACTGGTGGAGTTAAATTTAGCTGATAAGCTGCTCATCTTCTTCATTCTCAAATCAAGGACCCATTGTTTCAATTATTAAATGTTGCAACAGTAACTAATGTTTTGTAAGGTGTAGAGAAAATCTCCCTGCGCTTCACCGGAAAAAACATTTTCTCCTGCAATGATTATGATTATTGCACCACAAAATCAGAGCTGAGAGCCATTCAGCGTAGAAATACTGCGTTAGCAATGCATTGGGTGCAAGGCGGATGCAAGTCAATATATTATGATAAGACGTGAATATATTGTGGGATTTTTTTTCCCTTCAACTGTGTGTGGTTCAGTATCTTCAAACGGTCGACTGTAATGATGTATCAGCAGCATTAGTGGTACACTTCCCATAAGGACTCTGGACCCCTTGTTTCTCACCCTTTTTAAGTTGTTCTGTGAAAGAAGGTGGGCTAAATGCCTAAAATGTAATTGAGGAAAACATTCGCTCATGAACACTCATGATATCTAGCTCTGCAGGCATCTGAGTGACTCCATGACATGAAGTTTTTGGTCCAACACTTTCCTCACAAACCTCCTTCCAGCAAGCCTAGAGTGAACTCAGTTGATTCAATTTATCTTCACACATACCTCCCAGCAGCATTTGGGCCAGGGACTTGTCCTATATTCCAGCTCTACATGGCATGTGTCCACTGTCTTTGGGCTTACAAGCCAAGTTTGCTGCATCCCTGAACATTCTGCTGGAATTAGTTTTTCAACCCTCTGTGTCTCTTACTCTCTTAACAAAGGATAGTTAAAGAAGTATAATCAGAAAAGGCTTCTTAATCTCTGCATGTTTAGTCCAGAGCCTACTAAACATCACATGCTGGGGTATCCAATCATGGATATAAGCTATATTTGCACATTATTTATGGCTCTATCAACAGATAATGTTCTATTATGTATGTATCTATTTTTGCAACTTAAAGAAGTCTCACACTGTCAGTAGTTTCATCAAGAGCACTGTAAATATTTGTCAGCTTTTGTTTATGTTCATGTGTTTAAGTATCTGTAATTTATCATGAGGAGCACATTATGATTATACCTTCTCGCTGTAACTCAAACTACACCTTGTTTTTTACACCCTTTTCATCACCCCACTCACGTCTCTTGTCTTTAAAGGAATATGAATATTATTTCACACTTGTCACACTGTCTGCGAATTACAGTGCGAATGTGGGGCCACATGATTAATATCCCAGCGTAGACTGGTGTCACATCAGCTGGGCAGAGTTTGCCATCAAATTAACAGTATACACCAGGGTAGCAGATTAATGAAGTAGACCCATTAGAATATAGGACAACAGAGGGCTACCACTGTTTTTTGCTGGATTAAAAATGTGTGTTGGGGGGGGGGGCAAAAACGGGATTTTGAAAACTGTCCCTTGTGGAGTATTAGAGGTAAAGTTAAAAGGTTTTAGCAGAGGTATAATAGAATGAGTTATAGTGGAAGCATCTGTTTGTTTGGATTTAGTCTTAAGGCTAGTTCACACTACACGGTTTTTAGTCCGATTTGCAGGTTAGTGAGTTCAGCAACCATCGGGCTGCGAAGGGGGGTAAATCAGCGGTCGATCTGCGGTCAGCAGTCGTTATCTGTGAACTACACAACGACGCATCAAAATAGCTCCCTAACACAGGCACAACGCCAGATATCTAGAAAGCCAAATATCTGGAAGGGTCAGCCAACTCAACATCCACATCCAGCCAATGAGAGCAGGCAGCTGGCAGAGCAGACGGCTACTTTTTTTACTGCAAAACACTTTTTACTCCCCTCCAGCTCTCTCTGTAGCTCAGATAATCCCTGCTACCTGCGTGTGCTAATCCATTCTTTCACCCACATTCTTTGTCTTTATAAAAACAAACAACAGCTGTTTCGTGTGTAGGTTCGCTCATTTCCCGTTTCAAATTTCACATGTTTTCTTGACAAAACATTTGGAGACCAGCGTCGGGTGACACAGCTGCTTTCAGCTCGTGTCACCGATGAACGCCACAGCGACGTCAAGAAGGCAAGTTGTGTAGTGTGAATAGCACGGCCATTGGCCGACGCTGAAAGTTGTGTAGTCTGCACAAGCCTTTAGTCCTGAGATTAAAAGTCCTTGTTAGTTTTAGGGTGCTTTCACACCGGCCTCATTTAGTTTGGTTGAATTGCACTAGAGTTCGTTTTCCCTGTGGAGTGGTTCGTTTGGGCAGGCATGAATGCAGCAGTTGCAGTCGCGTGCACACCAAAAGCGGACCAAACAAGCGGACCGAGACCTCCTTGAAGAGATACACTTTCAATTCTGGTTGTTATTGCAGACTAGGTGAAAGGACAGGCAGTCATCCTGGGCACAGGGAGCCAAGGTAAGTGATCTCACAAGCAAACAACAGAATGTATAGCACGAGACTTGTTGGCCGCAGCACAAATACCACTGAGGTAAGCTGACAATCTGGCGACGAGTGAGGTGAAGAACCGGGTTAATATACTGCACAGTCTTGGTTAGTGGAATGTGGATCAGGTGTGCAGGTGGAGAGCCAGACCTAGACAGGCACACAGACAACACAGAGAGACAGACAGGGGGCCTTTTTCTCATTTCCCAAATTTCTGTCTCCTTCACTCCTCGATCCTCGAGCGTGTGACCCGGAAATCGATCTCAGCGCGACATCTTGAAGGACATCTCAATTCTTAAAATGCACATCGAGGAGCGAGGATCGAGGAGGCTTGCTGGAGGAGCTATAAGCAAGGATACATCAGTGTATCCTTTGCGGAAGTCTTTTCAGCCGCTGTGATGTTTACAAGAGGCGTGACAAGCAGCTGGACCAATCCATAGCCGGAGCAGGATGCTGCAGTGTTCCTGTTGTTCACATCCAAACGGTCTCACATAGAGTCCAGTTTCATCCAGTAAAAGTGTTTGGAGTAAAGCTGCTGTCCTCCTGATCAACCCTGAGCTCCCTCAGAGTCTAAACGTGATTATATAGAAGCTGAAAGTTTCATTCTGTTTCCTTTCTCTGTCCTGTCAAGTTTATTACTACAGGTTTTTTCTGTTTTGTCCCACGATATTTGCTGTGCCGATGGAAACGTTTAAATGACTGACAGCAGCCGTTCTAATCATCAAAGTAAATCGTTAAAGCAAACACTCATACATCAAAATAACACACAAGAAAGAAATCGCCTGGAAAGCTACAGGGACCGGTGGAGGTGGGGGTAAAATGCCCATGCAGATGGATGGGCATTTTTTTTGGATGATTTATGTATGTACGTATAGGCCTATATGAGTTCCGTTAATGTCCGAGCCGATCCGCGCATCACACCAATTCAGCCGCTATAATCATGACAAAACAGCTGCTGAAGTCAAATTATTAGGCTGTAATATGAACCAGAGCGTTCAGCAATGATCTGTTTCGTGTTTTAATAATAGTGCCCATGTAGTCTGCACGTCATTCCAACAGCAGAGTGCTGTGCTGTAATTGGGGCTATATGAGATAAATGTTACTGTGTCATTTTGTAAAGGGACTGATGATGAAACTCTCATCTCATCAAGCTGAGGGCTGTAATCTCCTGTTTACAGACAAAAGGGGCAATGCAAAAAAGTGGTAGGCCTAGTCTGCTGTGTAGCCTAGTGAATGATCAGGCTGCTGTAATCTGACTGTTTTCAACAGATGCTATAATGTTTATTGGAACCTCGAGATGTTTCTAAATGTTATAATGTTGACAGACATGTTTCTGGATTGTGAAGAAATTATCTGTAGCCTTTAGTGCCAAAAACTGGTGTGCTGCTCTGACAGAGATCACAGCTCTAACAGCGGACAGATGATGCAGCTGTGCAACATGTCATATTTAATTGACGTCACTTTAATATGACGGCTCCGAGGAAAGGACATCTCATTGCCTTAAATGCCCATTTCGACTCCTCTCTCCTCGCGTCTCCTCCTCGACTCCTCGAGCTCGCATCTCGGTGGGAGGGACTAAAATGCGCCTCGAGGAGTCAAGGAGGTGGAAATTTGGGAAATGAGAAAGGCCCAGGGAGACTAACAGGAGACACTGGGAGGGAAGAGAACATAAACATAAGGGGTAGGAGAGGAGAACTGTAGACTCAACTCTGGTGCAGTTCGTTTGTAGTGTGAAAGCAAACGAAACAACCACAGGATTTTATGATTGCAGAGATGTGATGTGAGCATTACCAAATCCATCTGATGACCGCGAAATGTGTTCAGCGATCTTATAACTTATAACTGACTGTAAGCCATGTATAGGCTATGTTTATGAAAATCATAACGTATACCCAACTTGTCAGCGCAGGTATTTTCCCTGATTAATACGTTAAAATCTGTTTAAAAAGGAGGGCCAGTAGTACTACTCCTTTTACCCTGTCAGTTCATAATGTCCATAAAACATGTGTGACAACGATACGACAGAATACTAATTAGCCCTGAATTATTACTGTACTACATGTCCTGTTTTTACATTATTATTCATAATAAGCTGTGCAATTGATGTGCGGTTACTAATCATGCTTTTAATAAATTATTACTTCGTGAGCTCTTGCAATACAGATCAGAAGCATTAAAGTGCTGCACAAACTTCTGAGATGATTTCCCCACGTGGGTCCTGATGATGCAGGATGACAATCGCCAAATCTGTCCAATCTACAAGTTACCTGTCAGTCTGTGTAACGTCATGGTTACTTTTCTTGGTTCGTTTGTAATACTGCAGTGTGAACATGAACCGGAACAGAACCAAAATGCAACAGTGTATCATTTTTTTCACTTGGTCTGGACCAAATGAACCGTACTACAGGTGTGAAAGCACCCTTAGTTATTGTCAACCTCAGCCTTTTTATTTTTGATCCATTTTTATTAGACTAAAACTCATTTGAGTCTCGTCAAAGAAATCTAGTCTTAGTCTAGTTGACAAAAAGTCGAGTCCAAGTCAGGACGAAGATTGAGCATTTTAATCAGACTTCAGAAAACTGCTTACAAATAAGATTTCATCTAGTAGATTTTAGGCTGTGGTTCTGAACTGTAGCCACAAAGTGACAGGATGTATCATTAAGAATGCAGCTTTGCAGAGAGCGTGTCTGGTCAGATGTTATTCATTTAAGCGTCATATTTGAAGTCCAAAAGTAGACCCGTTTTTTATAAACCAAGCCCACTGTTGCCATACTGTAGAAAAGGAAAACCTCTCCCGCTACACTACTGTAGTGGTAGGGCTAGGCAATATGCCAATACAACACATTTCAGAATAACAATCATTATTAAAGCGGGAGTGCGGGACTTTTATATGTAAATGAACATCTGTTACATTCAAGCCCTCATTAGCACACAATACTGATTGAGCCTCTCACAACAACTCTCTCTCTTCATGGCTACCATAGCGAGGACGGCAGAGCATGTGGCAGAAAACCTAAGAAAGACAAAGTTTCTGATGCCAGTGTTTCCCCTAAATGCATTCATGAGCGGTGGAGCGTTGCTGCTGAGTAATAACCACCGCTACTAAAATTTCACACCATTATTATACAAATATTCAGTCACACACTGTGCAAGCACAGTAACACTCATGGCTTTGCTCGCTTCCTCTCCTCATTCTTCAAAGGACATCTACAGGACAGGTACTGTTATAAGAGCAGCGTAACTCCGAATGGGGAGGTGCGTAGTGAGTATTTGATTGGCTGAGCGGCAGAAAGTGATGGTGCACGCAAGCGGAGGAAAATATTCTGACAGTAAATGTACTGTGTCGGTTACGGTGTGTCAGCTTCTCAAGACCAGGAAAAGTCTGTCTGTTTCCCCAACTGCTGCAAAAGTGAAGCTGGTTAGCGCTAGCAAACATCTCCCCTCCCCTTCAGCTGAGCAGTAAAGCCTATACAGTGGCATACAAAAGCAAATGTGGAGCGATCTGTTTACTAACGTTAGCCTATAGTGATGCAGCCAGGAGCAGCCAGCTAATGCTACAGTAGCTCAGACTTGCCGCTGTTTGCTTCGTAATGTTCAGTTTAGGTTTATTGTGGTTTTACCAATACTCAGGTACACAGCGTCTCCACCTCTCCGTCGCTTTAATTAACGTGACTCACATAATACACTGCAACAAAACGGTCACAACAGCCCAGAGGAAGAGCCATCCACTAACACTAGTTACAGTAAAGTTACTTACTGCGGTCTAACCGTTATAAAGTGTGACACAGTCTCGTTATAATATTCAGTCCAGCTCACTACCCGTTTCGTTATCATCCAGTACATGTAGCTGTAGTTACTGAAAGCAGCAGTCGAGCTAACAATGTAGAACGTCGGCTAAATGCAGTAAATGTACCGTGATCATGTAACGAGCATGGATTAGTTCAACCTACAGTTGATAAAACTATTACTGTAACGTTGCAGTGGGAGTTGACCTGAGTTTCCAGCTCTGTCTGTTCTCCCTGTCTGTCTATAGCCGCAGTCACTCTGCCTTTTTTCGGGCAGATTGTGCCGATATGCAGCTGGCTGCGCTGAATGAAAGGTACAGCGCCGGTGTTGAGCTGCCTCTGAGACGGGAACATCGAAATAATAGAGCCTGAACTGTTGCCTGAAATGTCTGGAGAAAAGCCACAGCCTGCATGCTGGTGTTCCTGCGTTTATTGTGGTATTTCTGTATGAAAGTGGTTGTGTTTCGGATTATGCTTGACCACAACTTTTATGTTGTGGTTATTTCTTATTTCACCATTTAAATTGTACTTCATTCTCCACCTTATGTTAGTGCTTTCGTTCCCTTCAGTTCTCTTTTCCCTACACTCACACACCTACACCTCTTGTGCAAACACAGCGGGTTGACCCGCCTCTTCCTGTCTCTCTCTCCCTGTATGTGTCTGCTTTGCCTATTTCTCCATCAGCATTACGTTTTATAAAGTCGTTGAAAAGACACAAGATTCCGTTGTGGAGGAAGCTTGTTAATGACGTTCTTAAAAATGAAATCAACGTGGTAGCTAACAAATGACTTCTGCAGTGGTGTGTTCACTGTTGCTTTACCTGGTCTGTGCTTGTAAAATATCGACCCCATCATGTCCCCAACTTGTAACATAATAGATAACAACTCTCTCCGTTTTTTTCTTTGCAAAATGCTAAAATGGGCTCTATATATACCTGGCAGGCTCGCGCAGATGAAGTCTATATATTGTAAACACTGCTATGTTGCAAAACGCAGCTTGTTTGAGAGAAGGTTTGAGAGATCCAATTGATCCATGAGTTTGAAGACTTATCAGATGCCAAAACACTGAACAGTAGCTTATAATGCTTTTATGTATTTTGATTTGAGAACGTTGAAATGTTATAACAGCCTGTACCATTTTGTCATTCGTTGCAGCAATCACTGGACTGACAACAGAAAGTGGTAGCAGTAACAGAACAAACAGTGGCATTAGTGGCAAAGCACTTCTTGTTTGAAATTCACTCTAAACACAGTTGCAGAGTTTTGATATTTCTCTGAGCTTTAACACAAGTGAGCTCTATGCAGTGTTTGTTTGATGATTGATTTCTTCAGGCATGTGAAGGTAGGTAGCAAACACCCAACAGTGCAATGGCTGCTTTTGTATTGATCTGTCCTGCTGTCATGGATCAAATCAAAATAAAAAAGAACTAAACCCAGGAGACACCCCAGAGGCTTAGTGGGCTAAACAACATCTCATGTCTCCTTTGTCTTTTGTTCCTGTTCCTCTTTTTTTATATATTTTTGCTCTTGTTGTTCCTCTTATTTCTCCACCCTTTCAACTTATCCTTACCCTCCTTCCTCTACTCTCTCACCCCATTTATCTCTTCTCCTGTCTCTGTTCATTCAAATGGGAAATTCCATGGAAACCAGAGTTTCTTTTTCCAGTGCCCCAGCAAAGTTTTGTCACTTTTAAGGCTGGCCTATAAAAGTCATTTGTATGTAATAGAATTGAAATATGCATTTTTTTTAATGCAATAGTTTTGAATTACAGCCTTTTTTCCTACATTATTCTTTACGGTATCAAGCTGAGGACAAAATCAGAATCAGCTTTATTTGCCAGGTATGTGTACACATACAAGGAGTTTGACTCCTTTGTATTGTAAAATGCTCACGATGTGCTTACTTATACAACAATACAATAACACAATAATACAGTAATAAAATAAAACACAGGCTACAGTATAGAGAACACATATATACACACAAAACAAAACAGACAGATTGAGACCATAGTGCAATAGTGCCATGAGCAGAGTGCAAAGGATGCAGGAGTAAATTTTTATTAACATTGTTATTATGTACATGTCGGAGGTAGATGTGATATACAGGTGCACATACACATACAAGCATATGTGTACACAGTGTGATGAGTGCAAAGAATGCTGGAATAAATAAGTTATGTGCGGTGTTATGTATATCAGATAGGTGGATTTGGTATACAGTATAGAAAATATGACAATATGAACTATATGAACAGTATGAACAATTTTGAAATGGAGAATGATGCATAAATAAATGGTAAGTGGTAGCCAGTAAACAGGAATTATTGCACAAGAATTGTTCCTGACACTGTGAGTCAGAAATCAGCTGTTCATCAGAGTGATGGCTTGTGGGAAGAAACTGTTCCTGAGTCTGTTGGTTTTGGCATACAGTGCTCTGTAGCGCCTACCAGAGGGGAGAAGCTGGAACAGGTTGTGTCCGGGGTGAGATGGATCAGCAGCAATGTTTCCTGCCCGTTTCCTGACTCTGGAAATGTGTAAGTCCTGATTGGAGGGCAGGTTGGCACCAATGATCTTTTCTGCAGTCCTGACTGTCCGTTATAGTCTGCTCCTGTCCTTTTTGGTGGCAGATCCAAACCAGACAGTGATGGATGTGCAGAGGACAGACTGGATGATGGCTGTGTAAAAGTGGATCAGCAGCTCCTTAGGCAGGTTGAGCTTCCTGAGCTGGTGCAGGAAGTACATCCTCTGCTGGGCCTTCTTGACGATGGTGTCACTATTGGGCTCCCACTTTAAGTTCTGGGATATAGTGAATCCCAGAAACCTGAAGGATTCCACTGTGTTGGCTGTTGAGTATGGTGATGGGGGGCAGAGTTTTGAGCGTGTTAAGCTCCAGGTTGTTCTGACCACACCAGAGAGCCAGCTGATCAACCTCCCGTCTATAGCCCGACTCACTGTCCCGGATGAGGTCGATGACCGTTATGTCGTCAGCAAACTTCAGGAGTTTGACAGATGGGTCTCCTGAGGTGCAGTCGTTCGTGATGAGAGAGAAGAGCGGGGGGAGAGCACACACCCCTGGGGGGCGCCAGTGTAGATAGTCCGGGTGCTGGATGTGATGTTCCCCAGCCTCACCTGCTGCCTCCTGTCAGTCAGGAAGTCTGTGATCCACTGACAGGTGGAGGCTGGCACAGTGAGCTGGGTGAGCTTGGTGCTTAGGATGTCCGGGATGATGGTGTTGAATGCCGAGCTGAAGTCCACGAACAGGATTCTAGCATATGACCCTGGAGAGTCGAGGTGTTGCAGGATGTGATGCAGTTCCTAGTTGACTGCATCATCCACTGACCTGTTAGCCCGGTAGGCAAACTGCAGGGGGTCAAGGGGGCAAGTATGGAGTATGGCAGTCGTGGAAGGTGATTGTTTGAAGATGGTGTTGGAGCGGGGGAGAGGTATGACTGTGGGCTTCTCAAACCTACAGCTCGTCAGCCAGTCGTTGAGTACCAGCAGTGTTGGAGGATGGTCTCCTGTAGTTAGTGAGTGTCTGCAGGTCTCTCCACACAGATGCAGGGTCGCTGGCTGTGAAGCAGTTTTCTAGTTTTTCAGCGTAGCTCCTCTTTGCTGCTTTGATCCCTTTAGTCAGAGTGCTCTTGGCCTGGTTGTACAAGACTCTGTCCCCACTTCTGAAGGCCTCCTCTTTGGTCTGACAAAGCAGCCTGAGTATCGCTGTGAACCAGGGTTTTTGGTTGTTGTATATGGTTTTAGTCGGCACACACATGTCCTCACAAAAGCTGATGTAAGATGTCACAGTGTCACTTAGTTCATCCAGGTCAGTGGCCGCAGCCTCAAAAACAATCCAGTCAGTGCAGTCAAAGCAGGCCTGTAACTCCAGCTTTGACTCGTTGGTCCATCTTTTCATACTCTTTAGAACAGGTTTAGCAGATTTCGGTTTCTGCCTGTATGTCTGGATAGGATGAACCAGACAGTGATCAGAGAGTCCTAAGGCTGCTCGGGGGACAGAGCGATAGGCGTCCCGGCTTTACCCCTTGACACCGATTGTCGCGAATTCACATCACACCTCTTCCTTGCAGACTGCAAGCCAAGATAGCACATGGATTCCCCCAATGTCTGTTGGTGCATATTCGATAAGTACCTAGGAACCTTTTGCAAGCCCTGGTTTCTCGTTTATGCCTGTTGTCGCTAATTTGCATCATACCTACACATACATGAATTTATATCTTTTCTATGTTCTATAGACAAATTAACAATCTTCACTTAATTTAACATCAGCTTGAAAGCAAATGAAATTAATTTTTTTAATTTTTTATTGTAAATAAATTCAGGCATTAAGGGGTTAATATGCTGTCTGTACTTTGGAAGTTCGTGGCTGAGGTTTGCTCTGTTGAAGTCCCCAAGAACAATGAGCAGGGAGAATGAGAGATGGATGTTTTTTCTCCACGTTAGTTATCTGGTCGGCCAGGTGTAGTAACGCCTCACTAACACAGGCCTGAGGTGGAATGTACAAACTAGGAAAACTCCCGCGGTGAATAAAACGGTTTAGTTTATAAATAATAAACTGTCTGCCTCCCCTTGTTTTTCCCATGAGCTACGTTACGCAGTCTGCCCGTAAACGATTAAATCCCAGTAGGTGAAGTGCGCTGTACGGGATGTGCGGGGTGGGCCAGGACTTGGCAAATCAGAGGGCGGCAGATCTGCAGAAGTTGAAGTTAGTTCTTCGTTGATGAGAAGCAGTTCATCCATTTCTTTGGCCAGAGAGCGGACATTCACCAGGTGGATAGAAGGGAGCGCAGTGCGAAAACCCAGCTGTTTCAGTTTAACAAGTGCGCCAGCACACTTCCCCCTTCGTCGCCTCCGGAGGATCCCAAACAGAGCTGCCGCTCCTCCAACTAATAACTCTGGGAAAGTTCCAGGTCCAATCAGGAGTGGTGGAATAGTGTGAGCAGTTGAAAATCTGATGTTTAAGAGCTCTTCTCTGGTAAAAGTTACCAGAGAGGGACGACAGAAAATAGAGTTAATAAACAAAAACACAAAAAGCACTAGGGAGCTTAATCCAGAGGCTGCCCTCCTATGCGGCAACATCTTGACAGCTGGAATTAAAACAGTTGGGGTTTTTTTATATATTAGACCAACAAAGAACTGCACACTGCCTGGGTCCCCTTTCTGGATTAGCTAGCAGATTTCCTCTAATCAACTCCAGCCTCCTGAGCGTGAGTCATTCACATACTGTAATGTTGGTAAGAAATGATGCTGTAGATTTGCTGCAATGAGAACTCAGTCAAGCACGAGTGTTGTCAGTGCCTGTTTAACATCCAAAACGCTGTCTATCTCCAATGACGCTTGCCAGTTTGGCTACTTATTTTGTGTGTGTGTGTGTTCAGACTGGTGTAGCACTAAAATGATGTGAAACCAACTGTGAAGAGATGACTAGGCATGCCAGGTAAGTGTGTTTTTAGTTTCTGTGTGGCTGGATTGTGGTTTGACAAGTTGTATGTTAACCTTAAGTGCTGCTGAGCTGCTTTTTCTGTGTGTGGCAGGCCTGTTTCTTGTTGTCCATTAGATACAAGCAGGTTTTGAGAAGGTGAAACCAGCACACCTTTTGATTTATCATTATCATTATCATGATTGAAAATACTAAAAAAAGACTGTTAGCTCCATGGTATAATACTGAAATATCGTGGAAACTTGAGAGGAATTGACGTTCCACCAAACTGGAAAATTCTCGTTTAAAAACGAAAAAAGTCTTAAAACTTATAGGAAGGCCCTCCGTAATACCAGAGCAGCGTACTACTCGTCATTAATAGAGGAAAATAGGAACAACCCCAGGTTTCTTTTCAGCACTGTAGCCAGGCTGACAGAGAGTCACCGCTCTATTGAGCCAAGTATTCCCATAACTCTCAGTAGTTACGACTTCTTGAGCTTCTTTAATGATAAAATTCTAACTATTAGAAACAAAATTCACCAAGACCTGCCCTCAACTGGCACCAACTTATCTCCAAACTCAGGAACCTTAGAAACAGCTGTAGAACCAGATATATGTTTAGACTGTTTTGCTTCCCTCAATCTTTACCAACTAACTTCAATAATTTCTTCATCTAAACCATCAACCTGCCTCTTAGACCCCATCCCGACTAGGTTGCTTAAAGATGTTTTACCCTTAGTCAGCACTTCTATACTAGATATGATCAGTCTATCTCTATCAACAGGCTATGTACCACAGTACTTTAAAGTAGCTGTAATTAAACCTCTTCTGAAAAAGCCCAAACTTGATCCGGATGTTTTAGCCAACTATAGACCTATATCTAACCTTCCATTTCTCTTAGCAGTTGCTAAACAGCTGTGTGACTTTCTACAGAGCAATAGTTTATTTAAGGATTTTCAGTCAGGATTTAGAGTTCATCATAGCACAGAGACAGCACTGGTGAAAATTACTAACGACCTCCTTATTGCATCAGATAAAGGACTTGTCTCTGTACTGGTTTTATTAGATCTAAGTGCTGCTTTTGATACCATTGACCATCAGATCCTATTGCAGAGACTGGAACATTTAATTGGCATTAAAGGAACCGCTCTAAGCTGGTTTAAGTCCTATTTATCCGATTTCAGTTTGTACATGTTAACGATGAGTCCTCCATGCATGTCAAAGTTAGTCATGGAGTTCCACAATGATCTGTGCTCGGAACTAAGGATCAATCCTCTTCACTTTATATATGCTTCCTTTAGGCAATAGTAAGTACGTAAAGTTTATTTGTATAGCACCTTTCACAGATAAAAATCACAAAGTGCTTCACAGTAAAATGTAATACAATACAACAAAGTAAAATACAATGTTTAAGAAAATTTAAATACAGAAACAAAAACCATTAAAAAAAAAAAACACGTCTAACTAAAAGCCTGCTTGAATAGCAGCGTCTTCATTTGCTTTTTAAAAGAATCAACAGAATTCACATAATGTAGAAAGGTAGGCAAAGCATTCCACAGCCTAGGTGCCACTGCTTGGAATGAACGATCCCCTCTGGTTTTAAAATGAGTGTAGGGAACCACTAACAACCTCTGACCTGATGACCTCAAACTACGGGTCGGAGTATGAAGCTGTATCAACTCAGAGATGTAGGGAGGAACTTGACCGTGCAGGTCTCTAAAAGTAAGAACCAGGATTTTAAATTGAATTCTATACTGGACTGGTAACCAGTGAAGTGCTGCTAAAACAGGTGTGATGTGTGCTCTTTTGTTAATGTGAGTTAAAAGCCTTGCAGCAGAGTTCTGAACAGCCTGGAGACGGTAAAGCTCCTTCTTGCTCAAACAAGTAAAAGGACTCACCCAACTCACCCTTTGACACCAGTGTTCTTAATGTGGATATATTCCTTAGTTGGAAGAAACAACACCTACGCTCCTGAGGCTCGGCTGGATGGACGAGCCTAAGTCAACAATTTGCTGTTTAATCTGGGGGATTCTACTTTCAGGGGCGATAATCAGTGTTTCTGTTTTCTCTGAGTTCAGAAACAGGAAGTTGTCACATAACTACTGTTTAATACTGGTCAAGCATTTCGTTAAGACAATTTATGGAACTCAGTTTCCTTGAACGAGCAGTACAATTGAATGTCATCCGCATACAGATGGTAAGATATGTCACTGAATTGACTGAATTGCATTTTACGGAAACCAGACTGGAATTTGTCATACAGCTTGTGATTCTCTAAGAAAAGCGTAAGTTGCTCTGCTACAACTTTTTCTAGAATTTTTGACATGAATGGAAGTTTGGATATTGGCCTGTAGCTCTTAGGTTGTAATGGATCCAAGCTGGGTTTTTTAAGTACAGGCTTAACAACAGAATGTTTAAAAAAATAAGGAACGACACCAGTATTAATCATCTCCACAATAGAGGGGCCAGTAGAATCAAACGCTTGTACAAATAGCACAGTAGGGAGAACATCCATAGAACAAGATGAGGGTTTCAATGTATGTAGCAGAGAGGTGATGTCCTGTAATGTCACAGGTTTAAAATACAACCAAGAATGAGCAGAAGACAGGTCACATGCAGAGTTCTGAGTTAGTGATGGTGAGATGTTTGTCCTAACATCTCTGATCTTACTTACAAAGAAGTGAAGGAATTCATTACAGTCTGATTTAGAGGACACAGTTGCTTGAGGGGCAGAAGGAGAAACAATTTAATTTATAGTGTCAAACAAGATTTTAGGATTTTGCTTATTAGAGGATATAAGCTAAGAAAAGAAGCGAGTTCTCGCATTTCTTAGCATCTCATTTAAGGTAACCCTTAGTTCTCTCAGATGAAGCCTATGAACCTCGAGTTTAGAACATTTCCTTAAACGTTCAACTTTTCTACAATTTCTCCAAAAACTCTGGAAAGTTTCATCAACCCAATGACAAGTTTTTTAATGGGAGACAATGTATGTTTTAACTGGTGCCACTTTAACTAAAAGTGCTAAGTACTGATTATTAAAAGACTGGATAAAAACATATGCATCACTGCATCCCATCAGTGAACATGGGTCAAACAAGGCAGAGAACCTCTCCGCAGCATCATGATTAATAATCCGCCTTTGGGCCCTAATTCCCAGGGGCAGAGGATCCAGAGGAAAGTTAATGTCAAAGAACACACAGCTATGATCACTCACATGAACATCTACACGAGCATTTACTATATCAAGACCAAGTGAGAAGACAAGGTCCAGGGTGTGATCCTTAATGTATGTGGGTCCAGTAACATGCTGAGTAAAATTAAGAGTCTGTGAGAGATAGGAGATCCGCAGCTGTGTTACATGCGATATTATCGATATGCAGGTTAAAGTCCCCAATAATTAGGAAACACTCCATAAATAACTTTCATTGTTATGCAGATGATACTCAGTTATATCTATCGACCAAGCCAGATAAAACTCATCATTTACCATTTAGCTGACGCTTTTATCCAAAGCGACTTACAATTGCTATACGTCTGCCTCTGGAGCAACGAGGGGTTAAGTGTCTTGCTCAGGGACAAAATGGTGAATGGCTCACAGTGGGAATCGAACCTGGGTCTCCCCAAAGGCAAGCATCTTATCTATGCACCACCACCACCCACATTTAGCTAAACTTCAAATGTGCCTTCAGGATGTAATTTTCTCATATTAAACTCAGATAAAATCGAGGTTAATGTTCTCGGGCCCAAGCACCTCCGTGATGCATTATCTAAAGATATAGTTTCCCTGGATGGCATCGCCTTGGCCTCCAGCACCACTGTGAGGAATCTTGGAGTTATCTTTGATCAGGACATGTCGTTTAAATCTCACATTAAGCAAATTTCAAGGACCGCCTTTTTTCACCTACGTAATATTGCGAAAATCAGGAACATCCTGTCTAAAAATGATGCAGAAAAACTAGTCCATGCATTTGTTACTTCTAGGCTGGATTACTGCAATTCCTTATTATCAGGCTGCTCGAAAAAGTCCATTAAGACTCTTCAGCTGATCCAGAATGCTGCAGCACGTGTTCTGCATTGGCTTCCAGTAAAATCCAGAATAGAATTTAAAATCATTCTTCTTGCCTACAAAGCTCTTAATGGTCAGGCACCATCTTATCTTAAAGAGCTCATAGTACCTTACTACCCCACCAGAGCACTGCGCTCCCAGAATGCAGGGTTACTTGTGGTTCCTAGAGTCTCCAAAAGTAGACTAGGAGCCAGAGCGTTCAGCTATCAAGCTCCTCTCCTGTGGAACCAGGTTCCAGTTTGGGTTCAGGAGGCAGACACCATCTCCACATTTAAGAGTAGGCTTAAGACTTTCCTCTTTGATAAAGCTTATAGTTAGGGCTGGCTCAGGTAGTCCTGAACCATCCCTTAGTTATGCTGCTATAGGCCTAGACTGCCGGGTGATTTCCCATGATGCACTGAGCTCCTCTCTCCTCTACTTTCTCTCCCTCTGTATGCAACATCATCCCATTATTGCATGTTACTAACACAACTTCTCCCCTTTCTGGTAGTCTTGTGCTTTCTCGTCCCTCTCCTCTCTCCTCCTATCACTTCCTGCAGGTTTTCTGGCTCTGGAGCTGTGGAGTCTGGATCTGTGGCTGCGGGTCACCTGCTACCCCCTCCTGCTCGACACCCTCTACTGCAACAACTATTGTTACTAGTCTTATTGTTATTATTGTTTTTATAATCATTAACATTACGATGGTTACCATTAACACTATTATAAATATCTGTACCATTTTTCATTTAGTCTATAGCAACATTACCTTCACTGTCTGTACCTCTGTGTGTATATTGTGTAGGCTGCCTCCCTCCCCTCTCTCTCTCCTTACATCCCTCTCTCTCTTTCTTTCTCTCTCTCTCTCTCTCTCTCTCTCTCTCTCTCTCTCTCTCACCCCAACCGGTCGAGGCAGATGGCCGCCCACCCTGAGCCATGGTTCTGCTCGAGGTTTCTGCCTCTTAAAAGGAAGTTTTTCCTTGCCTCTGTCGCCTAGTGCTTGCTCTTGGTGGGAACTGTTGGGCTTCTGTAAATATCATCACAGAGTACGGTCTAGACCTGCTCTTTTATGAAAAGCGCTGTGAGATAACTGTTGTTGTGATTTGGCGCTATATAAATAAAATTGAATTGAATTGAGTGTTTAGTTCTCGCTAGATTTTCAAAAATCGAAGCAAGAAAACTACCAAAAACTTTTAAAAACATATATTTGTTTACCAATTCGGCTTGTTTGTCTGCTATCTTGACCAGTTTTTGAAAGCTCCGGCGGCCGCAGCCGCGCTGCTTTATAGGTAATAGTCAGCATCAAGTCACCATCGATGCTGCCTTCAAAACTGGCCGTTACTGGGGAAGCTTGAAGGCATCTCAGGAGACGGAAGAGATCTTTCGAGCCGTTTCGCACAGCTCTCGATGCCTCGCTGTCCTGTTAGACACCTTCTGTGCAGCAGTTTAACCCGTTTCGAACACAGCCCTTGTGTTAATGAACCAGGAACCAGGAATTACTATTGAAAGATCTAGAACTGTAGTCAAGTTGTTTCATAGAGGACTCCTTAAGCGAATGGGGATTTAGAGGAAGTCAAATTTAAACTGAACTGTGTGGCCAAAGAGTCAATGAACCGCAGGCAGATTTTGTTGGGATAAAAACAATTATCTTTAAGATAATTAGAGAGCACAATTGGTGAAATGAAGCTTTTATTCTATGACATTAGCAATAACAAAGAAGTCTGTGGCTGTTTATTTAGCATAATAAAGGCTGTGTTGAGCGAGCCAAATAATGTGGGTCTGGCCAGACAAAAGCAGTCCATCAAAACTCATTAGAGCTAGGAATGAGAAACATTAGGAATTTATAATGCTTGGTTAGAATGTTGAAAGATCACCATTGGAGCTCTGAACATAAAGGATGTGTTTATTGTTGTAAAATGACTATAATTATGTTTACTTTCAACAATATAGTGAGAAGGTAGAAGGCCCACTTTGTATTCTACAGAGAGAGGCACGGCGTTATTATTTATGGCTTTCCCCTCAGCTATAAATGGCCCAATCTGCATGCTGTTTTGCCACCACCTGTAGACAGATACAAGAGGTCAGGAGGCTAATGTCAGCCAGAGCTTTTGTAGTTTGACATAGTAAATCTTGTCAGAGGGCATAAACACTATCTCTCAGCACACTGACAAGCCTCCTTTGTCTCAGAGAATGTGAAAGTCTTATAAAAACTGTATTATTTATCTTCTCCTCCGCCGCTTGTGCCTAAAATGGAGAGAAGGGAAGATTGAGCAACACAGGAAAAGAAGAGGTTTAGGGCCAAACCGCTGCAATAAAAGTGATGTATGAGATGTCACTCAGTGATTGACTCAATACATCACCCTCAAAACACAAGCATGTGCACACACACACACACACACACACACACACACACAAATAAACTGCAGTGCAGTGAAGTACTTGGTAGACTTGTGTCTGCCTGTAGGCTAATAGATGCAAGATAAAATAGGAACTTTGCAAACATAGGATGATGCAATCCTTTATTGGGCTGCGTTAGCCCCACCAGAATATCCACACTCCCATGCTCTCAGACACCCACAGATTTTTTGTGGTGTTTCAGGAGCAAGAAAGTTAAGAATAAGCTGGTGGTAACTAAGTGGAATAACGGCGCTGGCAAGTCTGATTGATGTGTCTATTGGTGCTCACTGATGCTTGATGCTTCCAATGGCGCTTATGAACCTTCTCAGAGAACGAAGGTCTGAAATCAGGATGGCACACGGCCTCATTGCTGTGGAATAATAGATGAGTTTGTTTCTGTTCTTTGTTTACAATGAAATCTGTCTTCAGACGCTGTCAGTCCAAGTGGGTCTACAGGTAGATAGAATCAAAAAGTATTAATACATGTTTGTTATTTGGTTATTTGTTTACTCCTCTGTTAATTAGTTTGTCCCCAGTGTTTTTCTGACAAAATGTGAAGTGTCCTGCTTGTATAGACTCATTGGGACACAGGGGGTGTAACATAATATTTGTTCATTAATCATGTGCAACATTTCAGATATAGTTTATCGACCCGTTCTCATCTCAGGGCGTTATATACTGACGATTTGAGAAAGAGTGACAAAGCGTAGTCTCTATGAACCGGAAGTGCTTGTTAGCTAGCGGTAGTAAGCTAGCTAGCTACGTTCGTGATTAAGGTGTTGACAGCGCCCCAAAGCCCCTACCCTTACCACAACCATCAGAAATGTTTGGACTGTCACAAGCCAGCTCTTAGCCCGTGGCAAAAAGGAGGTGAGACACAACAGGTTTGCAAGCCAATAGTATGATTTATTATAAAAGTAAAAGAAGAATCAAATGATTAGCAATAATATGTGGTGTGGCAAAGTATGACTATCAGTTGTATGAGCAGTGAATGGATGAGTGAGATGTGTATGTTGTCAGGATTAACAAAAGAGAAACACCAGACAAACCCAGTAGGACGTCAGCCTAGGAGGAAAGAGACCAAAAGACTGATCAGTCCTGGCTAAATAAGCTCTGAAGGTAGAGTTGCACAGGTGATTGCCCAGCCCAATCAGCCTCCCTGCCTGGAGCCTCCTGCAGGAGAAGGAAGCCGGAATGGGGGAGGGGTCGTAACAGTACCTAAACCTAAGTCACTGACTTTATGTATGTCGACCAGTTGCGCCTCACGGCCGATGTGCTAGCAGGTAGGGTTAGCCTCCCTTGTGTTGCTGCAACGTAGAAAACGGGGGCGTTTCATACGGACAAATCCTTAGGCTTTGTCACACTGTCTGAAAGCGTCAGTTATGACGCATTGAGATGAGAATGTGTTGGTTTATCAGGTTTAGGCAAATAATATATCTCATCGTTGCATTTCCATCTCTCAGATTTACTAACACAATTGTTTAGCTGTTTTTTAGTGAATTTGGAGGTCCATCTGCATGTATTTGGCACCTGATTTAAAAATACAGCAAGTCAGTGAAGGAGAGCTCGTAAGTGCAGTTCTGCTGTGGGATTTCTATGAAATCACTAAACTCAGAAAAGATTAGAAAATGTTTGCTTTGTCTATAGTTGAGAAGAGCTATAAAACTAAAAACATATTGTTCAT
Organism: Micropterus salmoides; assembly: GCF_014851395.1. Taxonomy (NCBI): domain Eukaryota; kingdom Metazoa; phylum Chordata; class Actinopteri; order Centrarchiformes; family Centrarchidae; genus Micropterus; species Micropterus salmoides. The sequence continues at coordinate 38,503,271 of NW_024043372.1, forward strand.
GGAATTGTGATCTTCAATCAAGTTATCAAATTATGAATACATTAGATGGCATTAAACATGTTCATGGGAAACAAAAAGGAGATGAAGTGATATAATAAGATGAGAGAGAGGAAGAGCAGCTCAGAGCGGAGCCGGCGCAGGAGATGGTGTTGATGGTGCTGAGGTAAATGTATTCAAATGAACATTTAAATGTCTTAGCAGAAGAAAGTACAGTTGCAGCCAGCAGGTAATTTACAGTTCTTTGTTGGCAAAGTTTAAATTCAAGTTTTATGAACACAAAAAACTCCTAATTCACTATTGTTTTTTTTTTTTATTTTACTATAATTTGCTGTATAGTAATCAGAGAAATGTAATGTGTTCAGTAATTGCTACATTTTTCTTTCCAATACATTTTTTATTGTTTACAAGCTTATATTAAATGCACGTTTATTTCTGTCACCACAGCCTTCCATGTGGCTCTTGTAAATCCCATCTGCACTGTGTTTACACCTTGTCTTCAGAGGCACAGAATTTCCACTGCAAATACATAATCAGAAGAATACATAATCACTTCTGTTAACATGTCCTCTCCTAATATTTGTGCAATCCTCCCTGAAATGCATACGCAATGAGGAGACAGGCGCAACTTGGGAAAACAAATAACGTAGAAACTGCGACTCCCATCTGGTGATGGATTTGGTGTAGAATGCGTCATCTAAGGTGTAAAAGTCTTAGTAAACATGTTTGATAATTAGCACGCCAGCATTTATGATCACTTGTAAAGTGACGATTTAATTTTATTTAAATCGTCATGCAAATTTGCATGAATTGCGATTAAAATAAATTTAACACAAAATGAAAGGTGAACAAAAGCTTAATATCTCCTGTTTTCCACATAAAGACAAAACCCAGCAGGGTTTATATACTTTATCTAATAGAAAATTTATGTAATAGAGTGTGGGTGGGGTTTGTGCATGGGGAGGTGGAGTGGTGACTCAGGGAAGACACTTGAAGTCGCCCCTCCTGTTGGCCTTGCCCTTGACGCTGACAGTGCTGTTGCCCTTGCGCTTGAAGATGTCAGATCCTTGTGTGTAGATGTGTGTGTGCAAGCAGCATCGCTCGGATGGAGACACTTAGATGGCAGTCACCATGACAGGGTCAACAAGGAGGGAGAGCACTGACACTGACATCACTCGACCTCTGATGACCGCTCTCTCGCTACACACACACACACACACACACACACACACACACGCATGCATGCTTCTTGTTCAAACACATTCAGATAAAGTTACACTGGACCACAGTTAGCTGAAGTAGGTAAAAATGATTTTAGATTTGGACACAGAATGGGCACACAAAAAGATTTCAAATCTCTGAAGCACATCAGGGGATGTGAAAACAGTTACTTAGGAAAAGATTGATGGTGATTTTTGACAATCTTTTTATTCTAATCTGTGTTATTGTTATGGAGTTGCAAGGGACATTTAAAGTGGTGAATCAAGAGATGGATAGGAGTTGAAACTTCTTCACACCTTGATCAATAATATTGTTCTATAGGTGCACCTCCATTGAGGTGTAAATCTTTTTAGGTAAACAAAATGACTCTTACCAGTGTTTGTGGTTTGATGATAATTATAAAATCATCTGAAAGGGTAGGGTTGGTCCTAGAGCAATTTACTTTAATGCAATTACAATAAAATATTTTAAGTCAGGCAAATTAAAGTTGAAGAGAAAAAAAAGAAGTGGAAGGATTTGGAAGTTTTTGAGCTTTGTATGCTGAAGGAAATACAGATATTAGGGTAGTGATGTGAATGCTGCAGCCACAATATACTGTACCATTATTGTCAGGAGTTGATTTGGAAGAGGGTAGGGTTGGGTTAAGGGTCCTACTTACTTTACATAATTTAATTCCAGATATTTATATTCTATTAAAGGCTATTTGTTTTGAGCCTTCTGCTTGGCTGCACCGCAGAGTCCTGGAGGCTAAAGAGGTTGTCACGGGTCAGTGGGTTGCACCCAGTCGGCATACCTGAAATGATGAAGTCATTTAGAGACTTACCTGACACACTGGATGGCTGTGTTAAACCCTCATAGCAGGGAAGATGGCCAAACAAAATCATGGATAAAAATCAGTGAGGAAAGGCGTAATGAGGTTTGATTTTATTTCACTTCCTTTCTGCCGGCAGCATTTGCGTACTCTAGGGTCCGTGTGATGAAAAAATCATCATCAGAGGGGGTACGCGTAGGGTCTATGCGGACATTTGCGTGCCTACCGTCCACACCAGGTCTGCGCGGAAACTAGAGCTACCAGGGCACCAACCAATCTACTGCACATGTGTGGAACGTGTCATCATACCTGGTGGACTGGGCCGGTTACGGCCCGGAGGAGCGCTCCTGGGTTCCCTCCAGCCAGATCCTAGACAAGACCCTCCTGACGGTCTTTTACAGGGCCCATCCAGATAAACCAGGTGGGCCGCTTGGGTTGTGGGGACAGCTCGGCTGATGGTGAGTGTCCTGGTTTCCTTTTTTTTTGCTTTATTTCTCCCATTGTCTTGCTCTGCTCTTCCTCTCTCTCCCCCTCCACTCCTGAGCCCAGCCAACAACCCGCACCTGCACCTCGTCAGCAACCTCCCCACTCTGCCACACCTGGCAGTAATCAACCTCATCTCAGCAAGTATTTCAACCCTGGTTCTCCACACCAGCTTCGCTTGATCGCTGTTGCTCCCAACCTGGTGCCAACCTTTCCTCCAGCTCCTCTTCCCTAGCCCACTCTGTAAACCCTCAATAAACCTCCTTCCCTCTGAGCGTTGCGTTTGGGTCAGTTCTGTCCAGTCTCACAACAGAGAGAGGTGAAACTAACTAAATAAATTCATTGTCAATGTACTGACTAAATCCTTAATGAAGTCTAGTAACTGGTTACTAATGCAGCAGATTAAGTTTAGACGTGTGCCTGTGCAGCCCCACAAATATCGAACGGGGACTTCGATTATGTTACTATTATCTAGCAAGTTTATTTTCCTCCATATATCATACAGTGGCAATATCTTAACTCGTAATACATGTAACCAAACACCGTGGTGCCTTGCTCACCCCCAGGCTAGACGCTAGCACAGTCAAAAACTGTTTGCTTCCCAAATTAGCAACACCTGTGTCTGGGTTTCCTCTACGTTAAATAACCTACCCCCGCTGACTCGAGATCAGCTGAACTACAAAGCACATACAGCCCCTTAGTGGCACAAGACAAAAATTACATAAAATAATACAGAATGAATATGGCTCATACAGTCATTTCTGGTTAAATGCATTTAGGTCTTAAGAGAATGGTTGTTTTGCCGGAGATGCCTATAGCAATGTGAACCACATTTTATGCAAAAACAAATCTAATTATAGTATATGAAGAAGAATGCATATATGCCATAAATGCTTATGTTACAGAACTGTAAAGTGCCTCATAGCACATATCACTTTCATATTATCATTATGATATCATACTGTATTATTTGGCGTTATAGTTATATCACACTTTATGCTGAAAAGTTGTGCTTTTCTGTTAAGTAAGAATTGGAGCTTATTTGACTGTGAAAGAGCAACGATGATGCTTACACCTGTTTAAACATTATGTGCATTTTCAAATTATTTCCTTGTGTGTGAATATGAGTGATGTGAATGTGATATATAGTATCAATACTACTAAATAACTACAAGTCAACATCCTGCTTTAAAAACTTGACTTTTGTTAGTACAAAAGTGTCGGATTAATATTACTGATGAAACATGTACGAAGCATCATCTGTATGCATTCTTATCCCATTAATGCACTAACTCGACTTCTTCCCTTTACCAAAGTAAGTGCTTTCTCGTCCCTCTACTCTCTCCTTCTGTCGCTTTCTGCAGCTGTGGAGTCTGGATCTGTGGTTGCGGGCTATCTGCTGCCCCGTATTCCTGCTCCACACCCGCTGCGACAATAATCCATCCATCCATCCATCTTCATCCGCTTATCCGGGGTCAGATTGCAGGGGCAACAATTATTATTATTATTAATATTATTATCGATATTTGTAGTATTGCCACCTAAATCTCCAAAAAACAAGTTATAAATATATACTTTTATTTTTTTAAAGGCTCAGTAATTTCCTCAAACAGCTAGGCACCCTAGTTTTTCACAGTACAGTAAAGAACATAACCTGGGACAAACAGTCATCTTCAAAATATTGTCACATTAGCGATATTGAGTTATTTGGTCAAATATTCTCATTATATTTGACTTTGTCAATATTGCCCAGCTAAATAAACCATCTCCACATTTAAGAGTAGGCTTAAGACTTTCCTCTTTGATAAAGCTTATAGTTAGGGCTGGCTCAGGTGAGTCCTGAACCATCCCTTAGTTATGCTGCTATAGGCCTAGACTGCCGGGGGATTTCCCATGATGCACTGAGCTCCTCTCTCCTCTACTTTCTCTCCCTCTGTATGCAACCTCATCCCATTATTGCATGTTACTAACACAACTTCTCCCCTTTCTAGTAGTCTTGTGCTTTCTCGTCTCTCTCCTCTCTCCTCCTATCACTTCCTGCAGGTGTTTCTGGCTCTGGAGCTGTGGAGTCTGGATCTGTGGTTGCGGGTCACCTGCTGCCCCCATGTTCCTGCTCGACACCCTCTGCTGCAACGACTATTGTTGCTAGTCTTATTGTTATTATTGTTATTATAATCATTAACATTACGATTGTTATCATTAACACTACTATAAATATCTGTACCATTTTTCATTTAGTCTATAGCAACATCACCTTCACTGACTGTACCTCTGATAACCGGTCGAGGCAGATGGCCGCCCACCCTGAGCCATGGTTCTGCTCGATGTTTTGAAGTTTTTCTTTGCCTCTGTCGCCTAGTGCTTGCTCTTGGTGGGAACTGTTGGGTTTCTGTAAATATCATCACAGAGTACGGTCTAGACCTGCTCTTTTATGAAAAGCGCTGTGAGATAACTGTTGTTGTGATTTGGCGCTATATAAATAAAATTGAATTGAATTAAATGCTTCACATTTATTACACTATGTGTCCATGCAGTTGCACTATGACTGAGCTCATGAAAAGCCTGTGAGTACACCTGGTATAACATTAAGTTGAGCAGTAAAATGGGCAGAATTTTAAAGGTGATAGATGGCACTCTGTAAGATGTTCCACCCAACAGCCCTTACTCTGGAGCAGGGACATGCACTATTATGGGTTATAGAGTGAAGTTATCGTCATGGTCATCATTCATATAAGATGTTGGACGTTATATGGAGTGAGAGACTGCAAAGACACGTTATTATTCTCCTCTTCATTTTTAACTTTGACCTACCTATCGTGTTCCTGAGGTAACCACTGCCACAGTAATGGAGATACACACACGCACGCATACACACACACGCATACACACACACGCATACATACACGCACACACAGAAAAGATGACTTCTACAGAGGAGGTCATTTATAATTAGTTACACAGCACGACAGTAGTCCTGCTCCGCTACACACAAAGACAACTCACAGCATACAGCATCAACTGTGTGCACAATAGTAATCAGTATTCAGGCAATCAAGTAATCACATTTTTAAAAATGCATATTCGACTGGTGTGTACAACAATGTAGGCTGGATGTTGAAAAATAATAAGCAACCCATTTTGCTCACGTTTAATATTGCATTGCACTTTTAACACCATGTTTTTCACCCAGAATCAGCAGTGTGTGACAACTCTATACCTCCATGCCAGCCGTGAGACAGGTTGCCATAGAAAGCCTGGAGAGAGCTGCAGGCTAATGCTCAACAGCAACAGTCAACATTGGAACTATGGAACTCTTTGTTCTTCGAAGCAAGTCTGGGAAAACTTTGGTTTCCCACCCTGGATGAGTCTGAGCTCAGGTATTTCTCTCAGAAAGAAAGCTCACACCTGCTCCACCTCTAGACTTAATTTCCCCATTCTGACAGTTTCACTTACATGGACATGTGTTTTAAGATTTACTTTATTGGATTGGCATCTTATTAAAAGTACTTTAAAAGAAATGAAATTACTGTCTAACTATGTGCATTAGCTGTGTGGTAGACTGTAGACCTGTTCAGCATGGCTGCACAGACCATTTTACCTGAACTAAAGATCCATGCATTAAAAAAATTCCACAAAAAAAAAAAGTCCACAAAAAGTGGGCAACAAATAATCAATATGCTTCAGAAACAGTGCTTTTTGGATTGTCCAACAGCACCTGAAACCCCCTCCTCTCACTCCTTTCTGTTGTTGGAATTGTGGGGGACGACAATTTCTGTAACTTTTTCTAGCTCTCACACCACTGCCTTTTCTATTCACTGTTGCATTGTTTCTAAACTGTTTTGAGCCCACACAAAGGTTGTACAACATACCCAGCTCTGAACCTCACGTTAAATTTTGCTTTGATTTTGCTCTTAGCTTAGTACATAAAAAAGTCATATTGGGAAACAAACCTCCTCTTGCACCAAAGCTCCATTTAAGCACAGACTACCCTCAGTTTTAATTGGTCAACAGAGGCTCAGTTCACTATCGTTGTCTATTCTAGATACTTAGGGCTCCAAACTAACTTTTTCATCACCTTCCTTCTTTTGATTTCTACCTGACAGGCACAGACCACAGTATGTGCGCCTGCAACACTGGGAACACTTGGTCTTCTTGGAGCTCAGGAGGTGCCCGTTAACCAGAGGTATTATAGAAGTAATTTAGTATTGAAATACTAAATATGAAAATTGTATTTTGAAGTACTGTTAAATATTTGTGAGAAGTCAGCGTGATGAGAAGAAGGTCAGGGTGAAAAACATGTAGGTTTCCAGCTTTCCATTCATTTTTAACAGAAATTGCTACAATTCTTAACAGCTCCTGTGAAGTTTCAGTATTGGTTTTAGTAGCTGGGCTACATCTTTTACCAATTTACGTAATGTTCTAGCTAGCTATTTGTAGCAGCCCTCATAGTTACCGTTAGTTTGCTACTTTCAGCCTATGTTAAGTTTTTGTTGGTTGTGCACAAAAAAACTGTTTTAGACTTGTTGTCATGACTCTATAATGCCATTAGATAGTGTAAGACACAGGTGATTTCATGGTACATTTAGTGTTTTTTTAAATACAAAGATACAGTAGTTTATTTGGGTACATAGCGTGGCAGCAGTGGAATGGCGACAAGGCAGCCTGCAGATCTGTCCACAGACATTTCTTGTTTATCGGCCTCAGGAGTCATCAGGAGGCATCAGCTGAAGACCATTACCTCAAAATGCCAGATTAATCAAACTCAACAGCTGAAAGGCTGATGACCTCCACTTTGATGACATTCTCCTACATTTGCTGTTTTGAGGTCATTGGCAATTGCAGTTGAAAACCTCAGACACTTTCATAAAATGATTTCTAAAATATAACTAATCTAGGGCATGACCAGAACAAGTGTGTCAGATCTCCTCGGGACTGTGACATTCATCAAAGAACACACTGGTCTCTGGGTAAATTTGTGTTGATAAAGTTTGCTAAACTCTCCTCCATGGTGTGTCACTCACAAAATAAGGAATAGAATAATTTGATTTGTTAGAGTGAAAACTTATATGAATAATTGTGTTTCTCTTTCATTACGTAGACAGCTCTTCAACAAGTTGGGAGTAACAACTTCAACAAAGATTGACAACAAAATGCACAGACAACAGGACAAAGCAGTGAAACAGAGTTAATAAATCATTGTAGATATAGGATAAGGATAGGTCATGTAAGAGAAAGAAAGGGAAAATGGGGGGGCTGTGTATACAAATGCAACAATGTTCAGTCTTGAGATTACACTAAAATGCTGAGTTAGGAGCTGGTCTTGAAAAACTATATAACCATTAGCATTTCTAATGCTGCAATGAATGATATAATATTTAAAATATATAAATACATAATGTCCAATCATCTGTCCGTTTAAATTTGTGGGCTCAACTCTGCTCTTTGGTGTCTGATCAACTGGTCCGTGCATAGGTGTCATTTACACTGAGGACGCTGGGGACATGTCCCCACCACTTTTTGAAATGGCTCATTTTGTCCCCATTACTTTTTTAAAGAATAATTTGTTTTAGAAATGTTCTTAAATATAGCTTGCAGTTAAATAACAAATGAAAATGTATTTAGAAAGGTTTATTTGCACATTAAGAAAACATGCAATGCAGTTAAAATATAGATGAAACAAATGCAATATCCAAAAAAGTAACTTAAGGTATAAAAAAACAACCAGTAGCCTAACTTTAACAACTTCTTGACACAGCTTCTTTTTGGCCAAGTTTTCCATTCTCTCCCTGTTAACATGACAGAAGAGGAGGAAAGACTAAATCATGCCTGCATATGTGTTGCCTCAGCAGGGATGATATTATACATGAGATTACAAGTTGATCTACAGGAGAAACAGATCTGAAAGCAACACAGAATGCCTGAGAGCTGCATTACATTATATTCTATTATATTTATATATTTTAAAATGTGAAATGTTTCCTTTTACATAAATAAAAACAATTCCACCGTAAATTGTTGCAGAAACTTTCACCAGAATGCAGGAAATGAAGTGTTTAATGATCAAAATTTCCTGGGAGAGGTTCCTCCAGACTCCTTGCTCATATATCTTGACAAGATATCTTTTAAACACTGTTTAAGGATCTTTTTGTTTAGTTCTCGTGAACCTAATATCGCATATTGTGATATCTCACGAGCTAAGTGTCTCTCAAGTGTCTCAGCGTCCTAAACTGAGCCCTTACAGTATGTCCCCACCACTTTTCAGCACAAAGTGACGCCATTGGGTCCGTGCAGAGCTGGCTACTGGAACGCACCTCCTGCCATTGCATTCAGTTCAGAAGCCTCTTACTCAATATGAGTATGCCCCGCTTGTTCTTCAGCATGCAGACTTTACTGCCCTTCCCTATCACACCTTTTAAAAGCAGGTTTCTCCTGCAGTCAGTCACATTCATGTTGTGATTGTTACAAGTACCTGGGAAGGACCTGAATTTCAAAACAAATACAGATACGCTCTATAAAAAATAAGAAAACAGACACTGTATTTCCTGTGAAAATTGATGACCCTATCTCCATCCAATTCTTTTGTTGGGGTGGCTGTGCTTCAGGAGGTAGAGCAGGTTGCCTATTTACCAGAAGGTCAGTGGTTCAATCCCCAGCTCCTCTAACTGCATTTCAAAGTGTCCTTGGGTAAGATACTGAGCCCTGAATTGCTCCTGGTGGCTGTTCCACCAGTGAAGGAATTTAAGTTTCTGTTTGAGCACTTAGGCTCAGTGTTTGAATGTTTGAGCACTTAGGCTCAGTGTGTGAATGTTAATTTCTGTTTGAGCACTTAGGCTCAGTGTGTGAATGTTAATTTCTGTTTGAGCACTTAGGCTCAGTGTGTGAATGTTAATTTCTGTTTGAGCACTTAGGCTCAGTGTGTGAATGTTAATTTCTGTTTGAGCACTTAGGCTCAGTGTGTGAATGTTAATTTCTGTTTGAGCACTTAGGCTCAGTGTGTGAATGGTGAATGCGATGTAGTGTAAAAGCGCTTGGAGTGGTCGAAAAGACTAGAAAGGAGCTATACAAATACCGAGCATGTTTTAACCTTTGGTCTCAGCATGGTGTGATCATCTAAAAGTCAACAACAAAAATCAATTAAGTTGATAAAGTCAGTGAGCAGCAGCCCTCACTCTTTTTTAACAGAGGAGTTGAGCAAAAGGAAATTGCCATTCATACTTACCACCCCTTAAATAAATAGTTTGAGCTGCTTCCTTCAAGGAGATATCAAGGACCAGGTGTGATAGATTCAAATATAGATTTTTCATATGCGCAATAATTTGGACTCCAGCAGCTTTTATCTTATTTTGAGAAAAAAAAAATTTAAGGACTGAATTATTGGCAAAAATGACTTGATAATAGTATTTTGCAGTGAAGACACGCATCACATTTCATAAGATGATCACATGTTTTCTTTTAAGAAAATAGTAAAGTAACTAGTAACTTAAATTAAAGTAGTGGAGTAGAAGTATAAGGCAACATAAAATGGAAATACTGAGATACTAAATATTACATCTTTTACTGCTTCTGCTAAAACCATGCATTTTGCAACAGAGCCACATGAATATGTCACTGCCTGTTACTATATTTTATCATGACATATCCTAAATGGTGTTACTCAAATTTATGATTAACCATTCACATGAGGTCAATTATGATCAAACATTTGATACCAGTAATTTAACGGTGTCTGGTCAGATCATCCAACAATGCCACCTTGTGGCAGAAAGAAAAAACTGCACTAGATGTGCATGTAGAAACATCATTACAGGCCTCCCCTGTAAGTGTGTGTGTGCGCGCGCAGATCTGTGTTTGTTACACCTTCTGGAAGAGCACCAGCCATGTTGATTTATCCTTCCTCACAGGATCAGACTAGGTGATAGAGGCTGCTTTTTAAGTCCTTTGTATTGGTTAAATAGGCTTTGATATTGATATTCAGCCTCATATTTGTTCATCAAAACATGCATTTGTAACTGTTTTGTCATCTGTGTACATTTAGCTGGGTTCCAGCAGCAGCTCAAACCTCAGCATTCCTTATAGCAGCATATTTCAGTGGGGGTTTGTATGTGTCACAGAGCCACCCTGTCCTCTCTTTCACCCCGAAAAACAGAAATATTCCCTCTTCATCCTGCTCTTCCTCTCTCTATACACCCCCTATCTCCCTCCGCCTCCACTCAGCTTTGATCCGCCCCTGCAGCCACGCTGGAAAGATGACAGAGCGGGGAAAGAGAGAGTTGAGAGGAAGGATGGAGAGAAAGAGATGACAGCTCCTCAACAAGTGTAGAGCATCAGGAGAGAGAGAGAGAGAGAAAAAAAGAGGAGAATGCTATTCTGATGATGGTGAGCTTCTCACCACGGGAGGGGTAGGAGACATATTCAGCACCAAGAGGTGCTGGAGCTGGTTTAAGCATGTACACAATCACTCTCTTTTTACACACACACACACACACACACACACACACTGGGTTAACCGCCTCTGTTCACCCTCAATTTGGATTGTCGACAGTCTCTGTTGCCATCTACCCTGGTTGACACAGATGTTGACTTGCAACACATCCAGTAATAATCATTCATAGAAAAGTAGATGCTTAGCGGTTGTCAGCAGCTGTAGGATTGACAGACACTCACACAATAGAGCACATAAAGATATGTGCACAATAGCTTAAAGGCTGGTAAAGTATTTTAATGTCAACAAATCAAATAACAAAAGAACCTAAACTAACAGTGAATGTATCTACTAACGTGCTACATGTCTGATATCTCGTCTTCCTCTTTGTTATAGAGCTCAATTTTTGTCCAAAAACTATTTAAACACTTAATAAGCCACACCACTGCACTATGAACACACACTGTAGTTTATTCGGACTCAGTCCAACATCGCCCTGCTGCCCCAAATACTCACTGGAACACCACATGTGGATTCATCCACCCCTGAAAATAGTCCCCAACAAATGCACTATTTCCTCATTTGAGTAACATTTGTTAGAAACTACAGAGTCCGGTTGTTTTAGGAGATTACTTAGCATTTTAAAAGATTTACGTCTTCAGTAGGAACTAATGAGCTTGGGGCTGAGTACTGCATACAGAGTGGGGAAGTCTGTTATTTTTAGAGACAGTCAAGGCCCAGTTTCACCAGAATATGATACATTGAAATTCATCAGTGCACCATCACAATATAGGTGCTAAAGTGCTAAAGGGTTGGTAATCTAGGGACTAACTGGTGAACTATGTGGCTGGCAAATGGAAACATGCTAGCAGTAGTCATAGAATGAAAATTTCAGTTTTGTTGAATTGTACATCACTTTTTACTTTATTAGTGCAATGGGACATAGGACAACAAGGTGACACATTAGCCAGACATTGGTGTGACAAAATATATGCAACATAACACAAAACAGTAAAATGTAATAAACAGGTTATGGTTTGAATTACGGACAGATTTTCAACTGTTAATGTTGGTGGGAGAGCTATATTTACATACAACACTGAGAATGGAAGTTGTCAGGAGTGTTTTGTGTACAGTGGGAACAAATTTCACATTACCAATCCCATTTGAAACATCCTGTGCCCAGTGAACTTTGTGGGTGATCTTGCATTGTATGAGCTGCATATAGGCATTTCTACTCATAAAAAGATGTTTTTCCAGATTTGGTCCAGAAATCAGCAAGAAAGAAAAATAATTTAGGTCAACGGCCTTCACGTTTAATTTAGTTTTAATAGAAGATGTGAAGGAAGTGATTTCTCCCTATGCTGTACTTCTGAACAAGGTGGGAGAATGACACCAGGGTGCTTTTAATGAATATATGTCTGAGATGTGTGATCTCCTCTTCAACCTATGAATGAAAGTTAAGTGGCTTTTGTTAAGAAGAAAGTCAGGATTTTTCATGTAGTGCAGTGATGGTGCAGAGAGGTTTTTCCAAAGTTGTAACAAAAGTGTTGTCTGAAAGAATATGAATTGTTTTGCAAAGCGTTTCAAAGTGTGGTGCTTCTAAGCCTCGCTGGGTTTTTTTTTTTTTTTGCTGGGTTGCCAAGTTGATTCTAGGTGACTTGTTAAGTCACAAAGTATTGATGTAAGATATCACATCAGTGGGGTAAATACCGAGGGAAGGAAGTAAGAGTTAACAAAAAGTGCAATCAATACAAGATCATTGTAGGGGATAGAAGTAGTAGAAGAGCACAGGAAGTGCATGTTAGAGGTTAGGAGTTAAAGGTGTTATAAGAGAAAGTGTTCTCGGAAGAGATGAGTTTTCAAGAGCTTCTTGAAGTTAGAGAGGGACACCCCTGCTCTGATGGCGTGTGGTAGCTCGTTCCACCATCGTGGTGTCACAGACACTGGGATTGCTTTGTGTGAAGGGATGGCAGAGCCAGGCGGCGTTCGTTGGAGGAGCATAGCGGCCAAGAAGGAACGTAAGTTCCTTTCTGTCTAGCAGATGGTTTGGGGCAATAAGCAGAGGAGAGACTGGTCGTAGTACCCTGCGAGTTGATCTGTGGACCTCCGTCAGACATAATATCCATAGGCAGACCATGGAGGTAGAAAACGTGTTCTACCAGGAATTCGGGGGTCTCCTTAGATTAAAGGTCAATAATGGTAAGAATGACTGTTAAACCTGAGGATGGGGGAGTCCAGTGACATGGTCCACAGCTATGTGCCAGAGTACAGACATGACAAGGCATCTGGTTTGATGTTGTGATTTCCTGGATGATTAGTTAATGTGAAATTGAATCTACCAAAATACGAAGCCCACCTGGTCTGCCTGGAGTTCGGACATGTCGTACGTGAGGAAAAGGCCACACCAAGACACTGACTGCGCTGCAACAAAAGAAAGCCTGTTGGAACGGTCGCTTGGTTTGTTTGTGTTTGATAAGGAGTTCTTTACAGCCTTTGCTTGTTTGGAGTTATTACTTTGTATTTTTGCATGTTTATTCGATTATGTTATTTTGTTAGCAGTGGTACTACTTCTGTTTCTTTTTTGAGTGCCAAGCCTCTATATTAGTTAAAGATCAATTGTTAGAGCATGTAAATAGCCCATAAAGAAGTTGACTCAAGTGACTCAAGTGAAAGTATACTTCCCTAACTGCCTCAAACTCTATTACCTGTCTCTTACCTGAAAGTCGGTGGTTGATGGCTCCAGCCAGGAAAGTCTCAAGCCGCAGGAACTGTATGGACATCAGGCACTTAGGCTGGCCTGTGGAGCCAGGCTAAGTGCCTGATTGTTCTATTATTTTAAATGTGGATTGGAACTGTCTAATATATTTTTGGCTTTATGATTGACTACGTCACTGATTTAATGGAAGATGGCCAACCACTTTCTATTTGTGAGCATAGGGCTGACAGTTCTGGACAAGAGGAGCAGGCGGAGTCAAAGTCAGCCACTGAGAGGGAGCTCAGGTAGCAGAAATCTGTGCCACCAACTCAGGTTCTGCGTCTAGGTTGGTGTCAGAAGGCACAGGTAAGGGAACACGTGAGAGGCAATCAGTTGTGTAGTTCTGGGATCCTGGTCGGTAGATAGTGTCATAATCAAAACAGAGTAGGCATGCGGACCAGAGGGCAACACACATTCCAGCCCGACCTATTCCTTTCATACTGATTAGTGGATATCACAGGACATAGAGAGGGGTTGAACAGCACAAGTACAGGACTGTCCACAAGGCGTTGCTTGGCTTCCTCAAAGCTGGTTTATGCTGCCGGGGTCCATGCAAAGGTGTCTTTGTCACTGGCACATGCATGAACAACTGCACCACAACAACGGCAAAAACTTTGAGTACCAGGATAGTAGACCCAGGAAGGACCTCAGGGTAGCAACATCAGATGGAGGACGAGCTTTCAGGACAGCATCAGTGTGCTCTTGGTCAGGCAGGACACCATCTGTAGTGATGGTATGACCCAGGAATCATAAGGGGTGCTTCCTGAAGTGGCATTTGTTATTGAGCACCAGTCCGTCCACCAGTCAGTTTTTGGAGGACGGTGTCAAGGTCCCTATCATGTTCATGATTCTGGGTTGTTGCTGTAGACAAGGAGGTCATCCAAATAATTCTGGACACCTTTGAGGATGTCAGCTATCATCTTCTGAAAGGCTGAGGGGGTGGATGCAAGGCCATAGGAGACCCTACAGAATCTGAAGACACCATTGTGTGTAATGAATGCTGTAAGGTCTCTGCTATTTTCATGAATAGGCAGCTGGTAATATGCATTAGCCATATCAATAGTAGAGAACATTTTTGCACCTTGGAGGGGAATAGTTTATCCGCATGAGGTAGGGGTAGCAGTCTGTGACCACGGCTTTGTTTGGTTCACAGAGATCTGCACAGATCTGTATTCCACCAGTTTTCCGTCCGGTGACCGCAATAGGTGAAACCCAGGGTGATGCATCAACTTTTTTCAATGACGCCAGCTTTCAACAGGCGGTCCAATTTTGCTGAGATAGAAGCCCTTACTGCAAAAGGCAAGAGTAGTAATTTCTGGCGTACTGGTGTGACAGTAGGGTCAGTCTTAACGTTATGCACAAAGTTATGTGCACAGCCAATGTCAGGAGCAGCAGGGATGCAGGAAGCAGGTGCAGGGTTTGTGGTTTACAAAGGAGTAGGTGGAGCAGTGGGTGGAGGAAGGACAGTATTGCCCTTAATTCAGATGCTTAAGGCAGCCATGAGATCTCTTCTTAGGAGAGGGGAGCCCTTCTGCACCACAAAGAACGTGGCTGTGGCAGTTGAAACTCCTCTACTCACCTTGACTCGTAGACAGCCATGTACTGGTATGTGGGAGCCAGTGGTGTGTCACCGAAGTACTGATCATAAATATGGCATGGCAAAATGGACACTGCAGAGCCTGTATCCACAACTAGTTCATGCTCGTTAGCAAGAAAAGTAGGTGTACTGATAATAATTTGGCACAGAAATGTCTTAGGTGCGTGGCAAGAGTCTCTTAAGTATAGCACAGTCACTTTAGGTCGCTGTATCTCACCTACATCACTGGTCTCAGATAAACTGCAGACACGGGCAAAATGTCCAACTTGCTGCAGGACACTGAGGAAAATTTGTCAAATGTTTGTCAGAACCACACTTGAAGCAGGGATGAGAGGATGTGGCAATTGCATTGGAAGGCTGATTTGAGCGTGTGTACTGTTTGCACTGGAACACTGTCATCGACTGCAATTGCTTTAGCTTGTAGAAGAGCTGCTTCCATTTGTGTTTCAATTGGAGCTGCTTTGCCCAGTGTCAGATCTGGTTCAAGCAGAAATCTTTCCCTAGTGCTGGAGTTGTTCACATGTTCAACCAGTTGGTCACGGATCATTTCATCCATTTTATCATCAAGTCCGCATTTTGAAACAAGGTAACACAGTACCGCCACATACTGTGTATGTTTCATGAGGTGTTTGTCTTCGCAGTCTAAAATCCTGCCGTTTCACAACAACATTAACTTTAGGTGTGAAATATTCCTCTAAAGCAGTGGTTCTCAACCTTTTTTGGGCCAGCGCCCCCTATCCATTATCCAGGTCCCTTACTGCCCCCCCATCAAAAAAGATGTTTGCTATTTTCCCTGAATATTGTTGATTTTTTTTAATTGTTACTATTGTTGTTGTTAAAAACATGGAAAAGAAAACAGTATCTGGCTTCACACACAGTTTCTGGGAGGAACATTCACTTAAATATAATTACTTTTGACATGGCTTTTTTGTTACGAGTTTACACAGTAAACGCCATGTGGGTAAAATTTTAGGGATGATTCTCTGACTTCCTGTTCCCATGAAGGCAGCACGAAGCTGCACCACAAGTAGCTGACAGAGATAAAAAAATACACCGTCTCACCCAGTCGCAGTGGACTAAACTGGCAGGTTTTAATGTTGCAGACCACAGTTTTTTTTGCAATAAGTTTAAAGTTTAATTTCCAACCGAAAAACGCCCCCCAAAAGCAGCTCAGCGCCCCCTTTCCAAAATATTGCTTCCAGCGCCCCCGTTGATAAACACTACTCTAAAGCCCCTGTCACCTGCATCTGGCAGTGAGTAGAAAATCCGTTGTCTCTCGACTCCGAGGCAGTGGAGTAAAGTAGCTGTCTTTCTCAGGCGTTCCCCGCTGCATTAATCGCCAGCAAGAAGTTGTCGAAAATCGCTTCCACATGTCGAAAGGCATCAGTGGCTCTCCAGGACACCTCAAAAACATCGGAGGAGGAGGCACATTTCCAGCCAATTCAGTAAAAACAGGCAAAAACACGTAGGTTCACTCATCACCAAAATGTGGTGTAGGCTCAAGAAGAAAAGAACACAGGGATCTTACCAATGCGGTTTCCTTCAGCCTTACAGTAGTACAACAACATGGTGTACAATAGCTTCATCGGATATACATTCAGTAGTAGCCGTCTTGATACTATGACAGTGCCGCCTAGCGGTATAAAGTAGCGTTTGCATGGCAACACAGCAGTTGCCAAATCTGACCCTAATCTACTGCAGTGGGGGCTCGGATCAGTTTTTTGTGTGACAGTTATATTGATATTGTTTCTGTTCCTGTGTGGGCTGCCTCTATTCCATTTTAGTGACACGAGTGTGGTCACTAATAAGTGGTGAATCTGTGAGTTGGAGATATTTATTATTCATTATTATTATGACTAAAACACAGGATATTCTGTCCGTTTTTGCATTACATTTGACCACTTGTTTAATTATTTGTTATTGAGTTGCTGGTTAACAAAAGTGAATTTGAATTTGAGTGGTGAACTGGTGAGAAGAATGAGTATTCTCAAGACCTATTGGATGTTTTCCTATGATTAATAGTGTATTGTTAAGGTTGCTGTGCCCAATTCTTATCCTACCTATTATTACTTGCTCTTTCCGTTGTGATCTTGACATAACTACTTTGTTTTGGATTGAGTATCACTGCCTCCCTTGGGTTGTGTTATCCCATTGCTGTTGCCACTGTTGATTTATTTTTCTCCACACTAAGGACTTACACTTTACACCTGATTTTGATCATTTTATAAGGATTTCAACCATTCTTTTCTGTACTGCTTCTTTTGTCAATTTGTCAGGTCTTTCGTTTCCCAGGATACATGTGCTGGGACCCACATGAAAGTGATATTTTGTCCTTGTCTAACGAATCTTCCTGTGTATAACTATTCTTGAGTTAGTAAACAAGATTTTTAATAAAACACACCCTCATGACTTTTGGCATACCTTTCTTAATGCTTAATCCTGCAAAGGCTGGCACACTGACTGTGTGCCAGCCTTTGCACAATAATCAAATGTTTTTCTTGTTAAATCTCACTTGGTAACTAGCAACAACTGTCACATCAAACTCTGTACAAACTCTTTCTTATAAGAGCTATCTCATTCCTCCACTATCTTCCCTCAGGCTTCACAAACAACTTGAGCACATATCTATCCAACCCTGCATCCTTTCCTTTTGTCTTGCTTCTATCTTTCCTGACCCCATTTTCTCTGCTCCTCCCACCTCAATACCAACTGTGCCGACCGCACCATCCTCCCGTTTCTTTGGCCACTGAATTCTCATCTCTTTCTCCTTCCCCCACCATCTGTGAAATGTACCCAGTCATCATAGCAGCCATTTTTGGGGGACATGAATAATCCAGAAGATCATTGCGATCTTCTGGCTTTTTTTGTCTTTCTCTGCTGCTGTGAGTTCACCGCTTCTATCCTCAACTACCATCCATGTCAAAACGCAACCATGTCTGACATTTCCATCCATTCTTGCAACACTACAGTCTACCACCTCAAATGCAACAAGACCCACCATCTGGTCTACCTTGTCCCATCTACCTCTTTCAACTAGACTTGTATCCAAGCACATACAAACCTATAGATACTATATAAACCTCGCACATCCCAGGTACAAAACGCAATTGCAGATTCACTTTCTTGTTCCATATCCGCAACAATCCTAACGATAACAGAAATGCCCACACACATTTTTCCATTTTAAGTTTATTTTTGGGGCACATGAAGAGACAACTTCCCCACTCAGTCTCAACACCCCCGGTTCCCTCCTGACTTCCTGCCATCAGCTGAGATGTTCCATTGTTCTCTTCCATCCATCTGTCTTTGTTCATGAAAAATAACTGGTCAGATGGGTAGGTTTCCTGTAAGAGGCCTATCTGCATTTAGATTACTCAGGTGATTTAGTATTTCTGTCCTTTTTTGCCTGAGAACCAATGGACTAGGACAATCCAGCTTACAAATCTAAGAGGTGACCTTTTTTATTAATTAAAAGGTTAGAGGATAGTTCAGGTTTTTTGATAAAGGGCTGGATGAAGAATTTATCCATAGTCAGTGTATTACCTGCAGAGACAATAAATGAAAGAAATTTAAAATGAATGACTGACTGCAAAATGCTGTTAACTGTGGAGACAATGCGATATCTTTTCATACCAGAGTATACAGAAAAACAGCTTTTGCAGAAGGACACTGAACGTGTCATGGTGGGTTATGGAGGACAAATGGGACTGGACTCAAACAGACAGAACAGTGCAGTTAAATTATTTATTGTGCGTAGATTTATGCAAAATAACCAGTAGGCAGGCAACAAACAAGTAGATACAGATGCCACAAAAGCAAAAAACAATAAGGCATCTAGGCAACTTTGATGAATGGCAATGAACAAAGGAAGTATCCTGGTATATATGGTGAGTGGCTGATGGAATGAGTTGCAAGTGAGGAGTGGGACGAGTGGGCCAGGTAACTGCAGAGCAGACGAGACATAAGGGAAGTGAGAACAGGTGTGTATAGTTGGGTGTGGCAGTCAAGTTATAGGAAAAGAAGGGAAAGTCCAGGACATCTGGTGGACAGCTTGAGGATTGCAGGTCTGCGGAGTTAGAGACAGGGACAGAGAGCAGTGAAAAGGGCCGGGGATGAGAGAGTGTGGCTGAAGAGCAAACTGTGACAGAACTGGCCGAAGGGGAGAGAGGAGAAAATTCTGGGTTGTGTGGTGGGTGGTTTTTATTTATTTGTAGTTTGGTGTGGAGTTTTCCTTTGCCACAGCCCCAGGCATTCCATATCACCATGTACAATTTTATTTGCTATTCTAGACTGCATATTGACCTCAAAAGGGCAATATGGACACATCTCTATATACAGCATCTACAAATCAGAAATCCTGGTCATTGGGTCCCAGCAAATGGCAAAGCAAATACTGCCATTTGTTGGTTCCCTGATGAATCATATCAGGCCTGTTGCAAAGAATCTTGGTGTCTGGTTCGACAGTAATTTAAGTTTTGAGCAGCACACCACAAAGCTTGTTCAATCATGTTTTTACCAGCTTAGAAATATATCAAAAATATACAATCAACGTTAACTTAAGGACACCGAGACCATCTTACATGCCTTTATATCATCACGCCTGGATTACTGCAACAGCCTTTTTACTCGTTTAATCCAAAAATCTACTGATCAACTCCAGACTGTCCAGAACTCAGCTGCCAGGCTTTTAACTAGAAAATCACATAACCCCTGTTCTAGCTTCAGTACACTGGCTCCTAGTATATTTTAGAACTTTAAACATAAAAATTTTAATGATTACTTTTTACTCTTCATGGCCTCTCCCTGTTATATCTGACCTTTTAGTCCCATACACACCAGCACATATATTGAGATCCTTGAGCTCACTGTACGTTCTCCCTTCTTAAAATATACTTTTATAGAAGAACTGTATTTTAATTTCATAACTTTCTTCCTGCTTTTACCGTGTATCTTGTTGGGAAACAAGACAGAAAGGACCCAAACGCAACACTCAGAGGGAAGGAGGTTTTATTGAGGGTTCACGGAGGGGGCTAGGGAAGAGGTGAGGGAGGAGAGGTGGACGCCGGGGGACGCAGGCACGGAGGACCGAGGAGCAGGCGAGGCACAGGTGGTGAGGCGAGGAGCAGGGAGCAGGGAGGAGCCGGGAGGGCGCCGTGGAGGAAGCCCGAGAGGAGAGGACCGGAGGATGAGCCCAGCCGACTGAACGGATGACGAGGGTGAGTGAACCTGGGAGGGAAAACAGACAGAAAGACAAGGTTAGTGACTGGAGCGACAGAATACAGGGAATATGAGAAAAAACAAGAAACATGAAAGCCTGAACACGGAGGTGGCACCGGGTAAGGAGCAACGACGATCAAGCGAGGATGGTGTGGAGAACCGGGGTTGAAATACAGGCAGGGATGAGGTTGATTACTGGCAGGTGTGGCAGGCTGACGAGGTGGCTGATGAGGTGCAGGTGCGGGTCGATGGCTGGGCTCAGGAGCCGAGGGAGAGAGGAGGAGAACACAGGGAGGCAGGCAGAGCAAAACAATGGGTGAAATAAAGTGAGAAAAAAAAAGGGAAACCAGGACACTCACCGTCAGCTGGGCAAATCTTATTTTGTTGTGTTTTATTTTCTTTGCTCTTGTGAAAGCACTTTGTAACATTGTTTTGAAAAGGGCTCTATAAATAAAGATTATTATTATTTTATTATTATATTTTCTCCTTTCAATTCTTATTTGTCATTTGTTTGATTTTAACATGTGCAAATACAACTTAACTCATCTAGACTTTACTCTGAAATGAGATCTCCACCATGTGATGATGCATTCACTAACTCTAACAAAATAACAAAAGAAAAGCCCCAGCTCATCATGCAAAGTGGTGCCCATAAGGAATCCTAATGCAGTTCAAGCTCATTACTAAATGCACGTGGATGACCTGATTAGGATGAGGAGCGATCTGATACAAGTTTCCAATATTTTTATTAAACAGTTATTTCAATTAGTAAAAAAAGAACAGAACATAGATCACCTTGCTTGTCCATAAAAACAATGAAAATAATAATACCAATCAACTACTATGGCTTCAACAGGTGGGATTTTACACAAGGTATCAAAATAAGTATGAAGTATTGGTATCAGTATCACTTCAAGGGTACTGGTTGTGTTACTATACAGCGTTGGGCAAGTTACTTCCAAAATGTAAAACATTATAGATTACTAGTTACTGTCATTTGAGAGTAATTAGTTATTACAATATTACTGTTTCTGAATTGTGATGCAACAGCATAACTTCATTGATTATTTTAAATCTCCTGACACTCCGACAGGATCGGTCGGGATGAGCTGACAGCACTCTCTCTGCTCATGAAAGTAATTAGTTAAAGCATAAACACACAGCTTATAGAAATCTATTTACGTATGATTCATCAGGGGAGCCACCGTCTTGTTAAGAGGAGCCGAGCTCCCCTGTAGTTTGCAGCCTGCCTACAATCTCAACCATCGGATTCCCACAACAGGAAATAACGTTATTCTTTAAAGGTTCAGTGTGTAATATTTCTGAGGATCTATCGACAGAAATGCAATAAAAGATCCATAACTATGTTTTCAGTGGTGTGTAAAGTGTGTAAAGACCTTACATAAAAAAACATTGTTTTTATTACCTTAGAATGAGAATTTATATCTCCATAACCACGGGCTCCCCCTTCGAAGGACGTCACCATGTTGCATCGTCATGTTTCTACAGTAGCTGAAAACGGACAAACTGCGCTACAGAGCACGTTTTGTCACTTCTTGTTCTACTTCTGGTAGAATTCAGGCAGTGCAAACACTCATCACTGTTTTTTATACGTACATTAAAAGTAGTAATAATATACAGCAGGGGTCTGCAAATAAGTTTGCATCAGAGTAATATTTTGAACCATTAGATTGTGAATGAGAATATAAACCATAATAATCCCTCATGTCAACATGTTTGGTTAGTTTAGTGGGTAAGGTGCAGGACTGAGTGCAGGATTGAGTGTTTGTTCCCACCTTGAGGCTACTTTTTTTTTTTCTCTCTTTCTTCAACAATTGGATTCTGCAGCGAATGTTTCTGAGATCACGGCATGTGCTGCACTGTTTTTCTTTTGTTGTTTGATCCGCATCCATCAACCTACAGATGCTTTTGCATTTCCCCAGTATCTCCAGGCAGAGGACATTTAAGGGACTCACGTTTTCTGAGGCTCTTTCAGAGGTGTGTCAAGCAAGCTATAGACTCATTTAATGTCGTTCAGAATTTTTCAAAGTAAAAGCTTTAAAGATTTAAAATGGGTACAACATGACCAAAAACACCATTTAAAGGTTGATTACTAGTTGACGCATTTGTAATAATAATACAATAATACAATATTTATAATAATTAATTTTGTACTTTTGATACTTGGAGGACATTTTGCTGGTAATACTTACATATACTTATGTACTTTTACTTAAGCTTTAATATGTAACATTTTGGATTTTGGATTTTTACTTGAAATAAATTTTTTTTTTGTAGTATGGTACTACTGCTAGAGTTCCACACTACAAGACACACTAACTGACCAGAACCTGTGACATTAGCCCAGCAGTGTGCATCTCAAGCTGCTTTTTTTAGTAAATAGATTATGTGTGCGTTTGCACTATGGTGCCCTTTAGCCAGACTTTTGAACGGCCAAAATCCTTGTGCAGCATCGAAAACTGAGGTGGTTAAATCTTCAATACACATCAACAAAAACTGGACAGAGAAGTGGAACTTTAATAAAGTTGAAACCAGTGTTGCGATTGTAATGAATTCTTCTGTTGTGTGATTTAAGTTCATTCGAAGAGTTTTAAAGGATTTATGGAATTGCTACATTTCATGTCTGGCCTCCTGCACCCCTCCTTCTCCTCCTCCTCGCTCTCCTTAACTCCCTGCCAACTGGCATAGAAGGTGCCAGATTAACACACTGGCACACATACATTGGAGATGTTGGTTTGTACGAAGTATCATGTGTGTGTGTGTGTGTGTGTGTGTGTGTGTCTCAGGATAATTGCCTGGATTTATGGGTGACAGGAACAGTTTACTGTGTCATTTGGATTTTCAGGGACAAGGGTTCACTTACCGGTGAATGTGACAGACAAAGAGCCTGGAAAACACACACACACACACACACACACACACACACAAGCTGACTTGGATGCGTCGGAGTTTCACAGCTTAGTGTTTGCATGTGGCAGTGATATCTTGTGTATTGAATGTGTGCAGTGGAGGAGCGCTACATGTAAGGAGACAGATGCTGAAACTCGCAGTGACACACACACACACACACACACACACACACACACACGCATGCATGCATGCAGCCCAAAATCTGACAAACACTGCAATGAAGCTGATGTGCTCAGCGCTACTCACTGTCCCACAGATGAACTCCTGCTAGGAAGATTCACACTAAACCAAAGGGGAGTCTGATCAAATACTCCAATTCCCCACTGTTACCCCCCCCTCCCAAACACACACACATGCATAGACACAAAAACAGAGTGCAGGATGGTAGCTGAATACTAATGTCAGACCTATTTACATTTCAGGCTGTATGACTGTCAGCACATCTCTGTTCGGGGAGAGAGTGGGGAATTGTCAAGAACACACAGTTCTCGCCTCGATCTCAGTTTTATTCCAACCTTTAAACCCACAACACAATGTTGGGATACTCCTGCATCAAGGGCTGATAATGAAACTTCATTCAGATGGGGGGAGCCACTATTTCATCTTTCATTTTGTTTACAAATCCTGTGTTTACAGCAGTTCTCCTCTGAGGAACCAGCATGTGTCTCTCTGTCTCTTCATTCCTTTTATTTTGCTTCTGCGTCGCTTCAGACTGACCCACTAAGTAGTCAGAGGCTGCTATGTGAATGGTGCAGCTTTTCAAAGTCTAGACCTATTCAGATGTTCTCATTAGCCGTCCTTCGCACTAGAAGAAAGGCTCTACCAGTGCTCTTCTGAAAGTTTTCACTGATAACAGAACCAATGAAATAAAATCAGGAAGCAAATGTTAGTGAATAGAATAAGTCTAAGCTCACGTGTGCCTACGAGACAACAACCTCATGACCAGCATCAGGGCTCTATATTTAAAGTCTGATCCAGTCAGTTGATGGGATAAATAGACGTGTGTTAAAGGGTTGTTTTTGTGGGCAAATTTGTAAACAAAGGATGACAGCAACAGCAGCGAGTGGTGAAATACAGGGGCGGACTTTACCATTAGGGTAGGTAGGTAACTGGATGGTAAATGAACTGTACTTTCAAGTCTTCTGACCACTCAAAGCACTTTACACCACATGTCACATTCACCCATTCACAGACATTCTTACACTGATGGTTGAGGCTGCATGCAAGGTGCCAACTGCTCATCAGAAACTAATGCATTCACACACACTCACACACCGACAGCACGGCCATCTGGAGCAATTTGGGGTTCAGTAACTTACCCAACGACACTTCAACATGCAGACTGGAGATCAAACCACCACCCTTCTGATTAGTGGACGACCTGCAGTCCCCCCTTTTTAAGCCACTAACTAAGAGAGGCCCCCAAGAGCCACACATTTATAACAGTGTTTAGATCAAATAAATGACGTTACTGTTACTGTCACTCATAGAATCAAAATATAAAAAAATGCCTTTTATAATTTCAATGAGCCAAAGATACAGACGTTTTACTGAGACACACATACGCAGCTTTTTAATGTTCACTATAACTTTAACTTTGCATCTAAAATCTGAAATCTGAAGCTGTGGTGGAGCATCAAATGTGAATTAATTTTGTTACATTTCACCAGCTGGTTTAGTGAGCTGAAGAAAAATCAGTGGTGACTGCAGCCATGGTCAGTACATTTACTCTATTACATTTATTTATTTATCTGACGCTTTTATCCAAAAGCAACTTACAATTGCTATTTATGTCAGAGGTCGCATGCCTCTGGAGCAACTAGGGGTTAAGTGTCTTGCTTAGGGACACAATGGTGGATGTGTTACAGTGGGGGATTGAACCTGGGTCTCTCACACCAAAGCCTGGCATCTTATCCACCCCCCCTACCCCCCCTACTATTATCATTATTATTATTACTATTAATAATAATAACGGTTATGAGGTATTTGTACTTTACTTGAATATTTTAAGTTAAAATGAGCTCCACTATGAAAATGCTTCTGTACTTTTACTAAAGTAAAATATTGCATGCAGTACTTGATTTTTACAGTGTTTACTAATAGTTGTATTTAAGTAAAATATCCGAGGACCACTGCCAATACCGGTCTCAATTAGGCAAAGGTTGTAAATAAGGCACGATGGAGGTACCCTTGTATGTTGTTTCAAAAACACTGGTTACTTTCATGGTTGGATATTATTCGTTCAGAAGAAAGTGGCAGCCAGATAACATGGGACGGAGGCAGAAAATCTTGGACTTTGGTGTGAAATGGCAGGAACTTTTTTTATTTGTGTGCAGTGAAACTATTATCCACAAACCTTCCTCTGAACAGGTTTCACTGGAACTTCTTTCTGCCAGAGACGAAATCCCAGTGAAAACAGTGACAGCATGCTTGTGGGTAATTTGGGTGAACTCATCCTTTAAATCATGATGGCTGATGGTTTGTTTGTGTGTATGTAGCACTATCTCTGCACATGCACGTGTTTTACATAAATCAGAGTTCAGAATTAAGTTAAGCAGCACAGGCTCCTCTCCATCTATCTCTCTCACACTCCCTGTATTTCATGCTCCACTTATCCATAGTGTTGCCTGCAGCTACTCATCTGAGAACAGAGCAGAGAAAATGAGGGAATCAACTCCAAAGTGGAGGAGGATGATGTGTAAGAACAATCACTGTGCCAGGAGGCATGATAAGCCTTTGAATAGGGGGTTCATTTATGGAAGTTCTTAACCCTGTTGCTTTTTCTGTTTCTCTCTCAGAGCATCAGTGGGTTGTTTGCAGACTGTCAAACAATGAGTTCACCAACTGAGGGTGTCACAGCCAGGTCAAGAGACATTTTAATCAAACATTCACACACACACAGGCGGTGGTACTGAGTCAAACATTTGGCCAGCAGGCATCCACCAGTAGTGGCTGACCAGAATTAGCAATGTGCTCTGTGCTGGCAAGCAGCAATGTAATGATTCTGCGGGGCAAATTCAGTCCTGCACTGCCCTCTTTAGGAGGAATGGTGAAGAGAAGAAGACTTGTGTCTGGGGTCCTAGGATCTCATTAGTATCATTAGTCAGTTATCTCTGACACAATATTTCATAACTGTGACAGTGGAAGAAACAGTCCGGGGCCAGATCAACCTAATAGTGGGCCCAAGCAAAATTGATGTAAGTCTACAGAAGAGCCTTCCACAGTGTAAGAGCCACCACAAATACAACAATAATGTGTCTGACATAAACTGCCTACCCCAGCTTTAATATTACTAACTAGTTCATTATTATAACATCCTTGAACAACTGTACAAATTCATGGACTGTAATGTGTGTTTATAATTTTAAGTAATGTTTGAGTAGGAGTCTGCCATACTTGCTGAGAATCTAAATGGATGATATGGAGCCCACTAATTTAGGGTGGAAGATGGTTATGTTGCCTAAATAATAAATCATAAATAATCAAATTGAACACTATGGAAGGTTTTTGGAGCGATATGGTAGACATTGCTGTCCCCCTCCAGTGGTGGAAGAAGTAGTCAGATCCTTAAGTAAAAGTACCAATTCAAACATGTTAAGTACTCCATTACACTTACATAAAAAGTATCAACTGTACTGGTTATGCAGAAAAAAGTGCATGTGACTGTTATCATGAGATAATTAGACTGCTAATACTGATGCAACAAATTGTAAGTAACATTTTACTGTTGTTGCTAGTCAAGATGGAGCTAGTGTTAACTACACTGAACAAAATTATAAAGGCAACACTTTTGTTTTTGCCCCCATTCATCATGAGCTGAACTCAAAGTTCTAAGACTTTCATATGTACACAAAAGGCCTATTTCTCTCAAATATTGTTCACAAATCTGTCAAAATCTGTGTTAGTGGGCACTTCGCTTTTGCCGAGATAATCCATCCACCTCACAGGTGTGGTATATCAAGATGCTGATCAGACAGCATGGGGATTGCACAGGTGTGCCTGAGGCTGGCCACAATAAAAGGCCACTCAAAATGTGCAGTTTCACTGTATTGGGAGGGGGGGGGTATCTGGTGTGACCACCATTTGCTTCGCTTAAAGTTGATGGAGTTGTTGATTGTGGCCTGTGGAATGTTGGTTCAATTCACAGGCAACAGCGCTAGTGGACAATCTTGCAGTCAGCATGCCAATTTATTGTGGCCAGCCTAAGGCACACCTGTGCAATACCGCTGCTATCTGATCAGCATCTTGATATGCCACACCTGTGAGGTGGATGGATTATCTCGGCAAAAGCGAAGTGCCCACTAACACAGATTTTGACAGATTTGTGATTTGTGAGAGAAATAGGCCTTTTGTGTACATAGAGAAAGTCTTAAGCTGATAATACACAGAGCAACTTTTAGAGCAATCGTGCAGGGCAACGTTGCCGACAATGGTAATGAGTAAAGATTACTACCGTAATCCCCTTCCCCCACCACTCCGCCACCCGCCCCCCGCCCCGCACCTCCGCTATCCGTTCAAAACATATAGCAAGATTGCCCAGCAACATTGCTCAAAAAGCTGCCCCGTGTATCATCAGATTTAGATCTTTGAGTTCAGCTCATGATGAATGTGTTGCATTCAGTGTACTTTATACTCTTAGGTAGTTTTATCCATTGGTTCCCAACATAGGGGTTGGGCCCCTATAAAGAGTCACAACATGATTTTTACTTTTGTAAGACAGGGAGCTACTGGTTTAACTTTTAACAAGGCATTTTATTCTATAATCTGATCACGTGTTTTTTATGTAATATATGTATATGAATATAAATCTATATGAATCTGAAAAGTAGCTTGTAACAACAGCTGTCAGATAAATGTAGTGGAGTAGAACAATATTTCCCTCTGAAATGTGGAGTAGACGTATAAAGCTGATGATACACCGAGCAACTTTTAGAGCAATGGTGCTGGGCAATGTTGCCGTCAATGGTAATGAGTAAAGATTACCACCGTAATCCCCTTCCCCCACCACTCCGCCACCCGTCCCACCCCACCGCTATCTGTTCAAAACATAGTCGGACTTGCCACCAGCAAGATTGCCCAGCAACATTGCTCAAAAAGTTACCCCGTGTATCATCTGCTTAATGGAGCATAAATGTAAATACTCTAGCAAGTACAGCAAAATTGTACTGTTAAACTGTCAAATGTGAAAGAATGCTGTTTATTCCACTATGAGAATCTATGCCAAGGATCACTGGGGCAATAAAGTATGTTGCTTTCCCCTTCATTTGTCACCTATTTTTACATAAAACCTCTCAAAAACTAAAACTTGCTCTGTGTTAGATGAAAAACATGTACTGAACCTTTCCATTGTTCTCTGGGTGAAACTCCCAACTCTACTGTAGGCTACTTGAGCATCTAAATGATGGTGTAATTGCAGGCATTTCGCCTTGCTGCATTGCAGTTTACCATACAAGCCACAAGGTGGCAGTGCTACACAGGTGAGGAAATGGTGTGGTGCTCTGCAAACTGATCGTGTCTGGCTACAATGCAATATTTTATCAGCATTAATCAAAATGTTTACACCTCAAGAGTTGGGTGGGAGATGGGGATTTGAGTGAGTGAATAAAACAAATCATATCTTGCAATCTGAGGTTTTAGCTAAAGGTCAGTACTGTTCCCTACCTGCCGGACAGCGATGCTGCACTGCATTAGTCATCAACCCCAGAGGTGGGAAATAAAGATGTCTCTGAGGTGCAAGGACATTTCTATTGTTGCAGGGTGAAAAATGCAGAGGCCGGACTGAAGAATGATCCAGAGGAAATTGAAGCCACAGAGAGAGAGGCGAGAGGCACTTCCCTGGTTTCCATGGCAACATACCTGCTCCTAATTCCAGCATCATCCCTGAACACAGAGACAGACGTCTGTCTGATGTGGAAGAAGCAAGAGAGCCAGAGACAAGATGTACATTTTAACAGTTCCCCAAATACTGAGCAATATCTCATATTGTGATCAGGATTCAGCAGCCTGTTTTTCAAAATGCAACTTTCCATCAGACCAACACTGACACAAAGACACACACAGCATGATGGGAATAACGCACATTCCAGACAAGCCCTCAGCGCAGCCTACAATTTGACAGAACCTACCACGAGTGGGTGGACTTGAAATTCGCTGAGCCAAAAAAACAAAGGATACTTCCACCCAGACTCTCACAAAAGATCGTTGTGGTAACTATATTTTTGTAACAATTTAGATTTTATATTTAGATTTTATTATATATAGTGACCTTTAAATACTCAGTTTGTCACAACGGTCAAAGTATTCAACTGTAACTGATAATTTACCTTGTGGGACACTTTCCTTTCCTTTTGTTTGTAGAAGGTTTAATAGAGAGTTCAACACTTCTGTAAACTGAACAAACATAAATGAGTCACATGAAATCTATCAAAATAGTAATTGTTTCAAATAATAATTCCCAATAGGTCACCACGTTGCTTAAAAGCTATAGGTACATCTGCTTCAAGATGTGTTGAAAAGGTGCGGATTTTTCAAATTTCATTTCATTTGTCAAACATTGGCTTAAAACAGGCAATAAGTATTAAATTCCATCTGATTAGCTGTTTTCAACCAAAAAGGACGGAAGCCAGCAACAAATCAGCCATCAGGTGCTCTAAACATGAAACATCTTCAACCAATGTAAGTAGAGATAGAAAGACTTTGGTACGCAAAATGTTCCTGTCATGTTGCCAAGCAACTAAAGGATGCCAAGGTGAAATTTAGTTTAAAAGCAAACACAGTAGCACAGGCATGTTTACAATGTTTTTCGCAGAGGAAACAAGGCTAATCTACAGCCTGACAGACAGTCCTGCAGGGCTGTAACACCCATTAGACACCTGACAACATGCAAATGTCAAGTTTGAGGGTCTGATGGTAGAGCCAGAAGGAAGGCCATGTTGTTGTTGATCAAATTAAAAGTGTTATTCTTTGTATGGCAGCCATTTCAGAACACCTCAGAATGTTAGCTCAGCTCGCTATTATCAGACTTGCATAATTTCTCCTCTAAATATATATAAATTCTGATCTTCCGTACAATTGGCTCTGAAACATTTGCAATGTGACCACTTTTTGGTCAGCTTCTGCAGTTTCTGAATAGCATGGAGACTTCAGTCTGTGTGTCTGTGTGTCTCGTCAATCAGAGGTACACAACAGGATGCATTTACCAATTCAACATTGGATTAGGCTCTTGCTATGTTGATTAAGGGACTTAATGAATGAGCTAAGACAGTCTATGATTCTGAGCAATGGAAGCTCAGGAAGCATGTGTACTAATTTGTGCAAGCCATGCACTGCTCCTCCTGCTAGCATGTAAGATTTAGCATGCTATCATGCTAAAAGCTAGTGCATTTAAAGCCTGCATTACCTCGCCCATCAGCAGGGTAACTACTCCATGTATCAGAAAAAAGAAAACTTTGACACAGTAGAAATTTCATCTGGATACTGGATGTTTTCCACCAGCAGCTTAATGGATATGTTTGTAGAGAATGTTAGAGAAGTTGAAAGCCCACAAACAAATGTAAAGAAATCCACAGGTGTCAGGTCATTCATCTGTAACATGATTGTTTAAAAAAGAGAGAGAAATTAATATTTGACATTTATTCATGTTCAGATGTATGATTTTAATCACAGTGGTCACAGAGGTAATGGCCTAATATAGAATGTTTACTTTTGTATTTGTATTGTATTGTATTGTATTTTAGTCCTGGAGGCTAACTATAGGAATACTTTCACACACTGAATAACGAACACACCCTTACTGCATTAACAAAAAATCCAGGTGGTCACCATTTCAAAAAGCAGGTGCTGTGCAATACCACATAAAGTTATTATACAAACTCCAGTTTGCCCTTTCATACCAAAGTGGGGCAGTGCCAATATAGTGCCAGTATTAAACCTGGGTCAGGAGCAGGGTCACAAAGCCAGGCCTGAATATACATGCTCAGACCAACTGAAACAGCTCAGGGTTATCCCAGACCAGTGTATAGGTCTAGGTCTAAGGGTAAGGGGGCAGCTACTGTGCGTAATGACAGAGGGAATTTAGCATTGTGGAATGTAGTTAAAGATTTTGATTACAAAGATTAAAAAATAAATCTCTCACTTAAAGAAAGAGTATAGAGCAAGTGTAATGTTCCAGGCTCTGCAGCTGTGGGTGCTACTACCTGCAGCTCCTGCTGCAGCAGTCTGTCAGGTGAAACACAAGAAGGCTAGTCTCAGTATCAGCAATAGCACAGTGAATCCGATTCCTGAAAAACATTAAATCCTGTGTCATTATATATAACTGATGTTGGTGCACGTTATAAGCTATAACTGCATTGTTGCTTTATGGTCTTTTGGGAGCCACACTGAATTCAATGTTTGCATCCAACCTGAGGGCCTCTTTTTGTTTTCTTAACAGCGCTCATTCAACCGAGCTTGCTAACGGGGGCGGGGAACTATGAGCTAAAAGTGTTGTAACTAGCAGCTAATGTAGCCAATACAAAGGAAAGTCGTCGTTCAAATCAGCCAATAGGTGCAGCGGAGAGCAGCGCTTCTCCTCTCAGGGACCCGGGGGGGCGGTGCTTGTCGTCGAGGACCCACCCCTAGAGGCCGGGGGGTTTGGTTGCACACAGGCTGCAGTTTCAGTTTGTTTTATTCACCATTTTGAGTAGCTGAAGGTAAAAAAAAATAAGAATATCTGCGTGTAGAGGACAGGTCGCTGCCCTACTTTTATTTTCACGCGCTAGCTCGGACGGTGGAGTCGTGCGTCAGCCTCGCTCCCCTCGGTGTTTTGCAGAGCGGGAATCTATATTTCCTTTTTTCCCCTGTGCTTTTCAGTCTCCCCCTTTCTTACATCCTTAACCTCTACAGTATTCCTGCAAAATGTCAAGACCAGTGAGGTAGGTGTGCTAAATCTGTCCTCTGCTCTCCGCGAGTTAATAACGACGCCGTGCTGGCAGGCATCGCAAATTTCATGCACGCTTCGACCACGCTGTGTTTTATGAGCTGGGAATGTGTTTATTTCATGAAAAAATAATGGGAATGTGTGCGCTTGTGTGTGCGCGTGTGTGTATATGTGTGTGCACCCTCGTTTCTAACATGGATCCCAGCGGTGTGGACCGCTCGCCATGTCGTGTGTATCGTGCTTTCTGCGGCTCCATGATGGGCATTGTTGGCTGCTTTGTAGACCAGGCGGGACATGAGGCGGTGGGATTTGGCCAGCTACGTCGTAAGGCTCAGTTAGGCCAGGCCCGATAACATTTTCCCTCCCTGACTGAGAATGAGAATATGGCTACCCATTCATCCAGGGGAGGCTCCAGCACGCTAACACCCCCCGCCACAGCGAGAACCCGAGCGGAGGAGGTGGTGTTCGGTCTCGGGACCGCGCACGGTACCGCTGGGCATGTCGGAGCTGGGAGTTGGTCCCTGTATGTCGCGTTTCATTGCGTTTAAAACATTAGAGCCGTTTCGTTACTCAACAAAAAGTCGTCGTCATTGGGAAACGAGCAAGGAGCGTTTCACATTTTCAGCGCTGGCATAAATGAACGCTGATGTCAGAGGAAGGCGGAGAACTACAGAAGTCACCCCCCCCCGGTAGCTCCCCCGGTGACTAACGTGTCTCCGGGCCCTGCGCACGCGAAACGGTCTTTAACGCGATTACAAGTCATGCGATCAGATCTGCCATGAAGTTGATCTGAGATCTCGCGTTTTCTCTGCATGTGCGTGGATCGTTTCAGTGGAAATGAGTTTCTATTATTTGGACTAAGAAACGTCTTTAGGGGCGGTACGAAAGGGGAGGAGGGTTCATTTAAAAAGTTATTGATATATTTATTTGGACCTCAACTTGATTTAGAAAAACAAGTGAGGCCTTCTTAAATACTTGAGGTAGTTGTTTATTGACTCATTTGTATTGTTGTTAGGCTAACACCGCAGGCCCACCTCACCTGGGGTCAGGGAGATCTGTGTGCTGGTTCAGAGGCTGCATGTGGCTGCAGCTCCCTCAGTATTCATAATTATTCTTTCAGGACCAGAATACTTCACCAGCAGCAGTGTTAGAAGTCATGTTTTTTTTATTTTCATGCCTAGTGTGATGGTTATAAAAGCACAGCCAGCCTCCCTGATGCAGCAGAATAAAGACATTTTCTCTTATATTTACATTCACTGTGCACATTGAGTGAATCAGTAAACTGCACAAGAGTGGACTCTGGATGGTCTCCATGAACATAAAATAAACTTTAAAAAAGACACACCACTGTATAAAAAGCCTGATTGCTCACATCTGTTTTGGTCCGCACTTGCAGTCCGGTCCAGTCATTCAGCTCAGTTAGGGCCGGTGCTGTGCTGATGGAGAGGGCCCTGGCAAAAAAAAGTTGATCCTGGCTCAACTTGCCACAATGCAATGCTACGCCATCATGCAACACACTGCCTGTGCAAGTCATCATTCCTGGCAGGTTACTTTGTAACATGAAAGGTGTAATTCTGCTGTTTACCTTGCGGTCGCTGAGACGGACGATAAAATGTCTGACAAAAACATATCGCAGATACACTGTTAGCTAATCTGCTTTAAATCTGTCAGATGTTGTGCTGCTGCAGCAGTGCCCAATATTTTCTCCCTCAATTATTTTGTCCAGTTAATGTCAGAAAGCAGTAATAAATAGCCACTGACGTTTGCCTCAGCCCAAAACAACGTCCTCAAGTGTCTTGTGTTGTCAGAACAACAGTTCAGGGCTTTCAGGTTACTGTCATGCAAAGAAAAGCATCATGTCCCCTCAATTAAGAAGCTGGAACAGAAGATGTTTGGGGGAAAAACAATTATTCATTTATCAAAAAGTTGCCAACAAATTTTCTGTTGGTCGACTGAACTTTGTTGCTTTAATGAACTGCGATTGCGACTTGAACACGTTTTGATGTAATAGCACGAAGCACCATGCCATTGGTCAGCAAGGCTACCTGTGTTGTATCTTGAGCCCCACATCATGAATTGTATCGTCAGATTCACACCTCTTCCTTCCCTTCCTCAGTCTGGTGACTCACTGGAACGGAGCCGCTGGGTAAAATAGTATCTTGCTCTCTGATATGATGACGTGAGGAGAGCTTGGCGGGCGTGTTACTGGCTCTGTGTGTGTGTGTGGTTGTAATCTCAAGTGCTTGTAAAAGTTTCTGGCGCTGTTACCCTTCCACCTCCCCTCCCACCGGACATTGCTGCAGCCTTGTTGGGATCTGTAGTTTTCCAGGCCGTGTTCACAGATGATGTATGGTTTCAGAGTGATTACTATACCAGGTTCCTGTGTCAAATGGTCGACTTTGTTCATTTTTAGAGCCAAAATACATCTTCAGTCTGTTTTTATTTATTTTAGTATAATTACGTATTTTAATGTGTGTTTATGCTGCATGTAAAGCGCTTACGCATACGTAGGATAAGGGGTGATTTGTTTCTATGGTTTTAATCTGGACCAATGCAGCTTGTAGATGTTTGTTACCTGAACTGTCACCCGAGGCTTCCCTCATACACTTTGCCAGATTAACCCAGGAAACTGTAGAAGGAAAAACAAGTGTCCAGTTCTCAAACCAAATGATACAGTCCAGACGTCCGGACACAGCTGACTTGTTGTTGCCTGTTGAGTTGCTGGACATGATATATAATCTGGTGGCTGTGGCTCAGGAGGTAGAGCAGGTTGCCCACTAATCAAAAGATCAGCGGGTCGATCCCTGGCTCTTCCAGGCTCCATGTCAAAGTGTCCTTGTGCAAGATACTGAACCCCGAATTTCCCCCCATTGGTGTATGATGTGTGTGAATGTTGGGCTCATGTGTGAATGGGTGAATGTGATTGTGTAACAGCACTTTGAGTGGTCAGAAGACTAGAATGGCTAAATACGGAGAATTCACATATAATAGCTTTGTTGTTCACGGCACCCGTGAACATGTCTAATATCAGCTGTGGGCAGTAACTTTGTTCTATGTAATCTTATCTGATGCAGTGTGTGTACTTCTTCACAGGAACAGGAAAGTGGTGAACTACTCGCAATTCAACGAGTCTGACGACGCAGGTAAGAGGCTGTTTCATACTGGTATAATTATTTTGGAGCAGATAGATTATACCAGAGGATTCTGCTACTAGTTAGTCTTAACACCTTAACAACTGGAGAGTTTAAACAACTCAACTTGCATTTGTTTTAATATTAAAGAATATCAGGCTGGTTTATAGACTTTTTAGTCCAGCTAGCAAGAGGACTGCTCTGGAGGTGTGTCCTCGCTGATGTTTTCACGCATGCGTCATAAAGGACCTCTGAATATCACCACTGATTGAGAAGAGAGTGTGACTAGGACTGTGATCATTCTGTGTATGTGGATGCTTGCAAACTAATATCTTGTCCTTCTCTGTAGATGAGGAGTATGGTGACAATAAGCCTAAGAAGGTGCGCGCAGCCCCTCGTGAGCCCAAGCACAAGCGCTCAAAGAACTCACAGGATGAGAGGTGAGGCTTCGTGTAGGGTATTGGGACTAAACCGCTTTTATGCTGTGATGTTTTTGATAAACTGGTTGATTTAAAATGGTTCTCATCCTGAATTCATGACATGATTTAGATGTTTCACTGACATAACTCAGCCCTGTGCCATATACACTCTAACCACTTCAACACACCGATACAGAGAGAAGAGTAGCATTTGGGTGAAATTTACCCAGCAGGTGCAGATGGACCCGCTGATTTATTGTTTTGCAGATATTATCGGACAATATAAGCTACTTGCATCTAAATCTGCATCTATGTTTATAACAGCTGATATATGACTATTAAAAATATAAACAGTTACATTCTTCCCTCATGTCATGAGTGTTGTATAAGCCAAACAAAGTTATCTAGCTTTTCTTTTGAATGTGCAATGTTAGCGTGAAATCTCAAAGTTGCAGGTCCTCTTTGTAGACAGTCATGTAGTATTAGATTAATTCAACAGCAGCGTTTCCTCTGTCACTGTTTCATAGACGACATGTTTTACTGCTGGTAAGGGGATAAACTAATGTGTTGCGATTTTTAAAAACAAGTTGACAGAAGCCGTGTCAAGCAGCACAGAGCAGATGAAACGGGCAGGAAGACGGGCACAGAACAGCATAGAGAATCCGGTCAATTTTCAAAATATAACACCCTGTGCTGACTCCTGATATATATCAACAATAAATACAGTTAAAACAGACCCACAAATGAACAACTTAACTATGTAGCCTACTTAACCATGGTAGAAGCACGAAAATCAAGGACAACCGAACAGATCAACAAAATCTGAACAAGTCAGCAAAATCAGGCAGGTCATTTGTCACTAGGGCTGTACATACGATTAATTTTCAAATTGATTAATCTGACGACTAATTTTATGTATTCAAAAGAAAAACATGTTGCCTATTACTCGATTAACATACCAATTTATCCAAAACATGTCTAATCAATAAATCAATATTTATTTTCTATATTTATCATCCTGATGAAGTACATTAAAATGTCCATAATAGCATATCTTAAAATAAATCAACAATAACAGACATTAATTAGGCTACTTTACTTAAAACTTTAAATGGTTCTGACATGGATTTATTTCAGTATTGAGTAATGCAGTATGATAATCAAATGTCTTTCTGCATCAGTGTGGGGCAAAGAAAAGAACCGAAACTGGTGCAGACAGTTAATATGCTGATAATGTGCTGTGCATGTGTGGAGACTGAAAGTAAACAGGATTTGTGATGCTGCCGTCTACACAAAGAGCATTTCAATTTCCAATTGACAGCTCATGGAGCAGCACCTTGTTGAGGTCTGTCTAAAATACTCTAACTTTAGACGGTCGGTCTTGTAGGTGCAGCTTGTCCGGGGGAATCCCTGCTAACACCGGATGCAGCTACGCGTTGACGCACTTAAAGCGAGTCAACGTATTGACGTAATCGATTACGTCGAGGAATTGCACCAGCCCTATTTGTCACATTAATTACATGACTTAAATTATTATAACAGCCCCCATCACTTCTCCTCTCCTGAAAACATTCATCCCTTGCTAACCCTCCCATTTTTCACTGCCCTCTCCCGGCTTCCTCAAGGTCAGTGGCAGTTCTGGTGAACAGTCGTATCACTTCTCCCTAGTTCATCACTAAATATTCTCTAACATAACTTACAGCAGGTAACTTTGCCCATTGCTAAATTAGTCACAAAGCTAATTTCGTGTTTATCAGTGGAGGAGTGCTAACATCGTAATGAGCAGTTAAACTATAGTGTTTAACTTGTTTTTTAATATATCAGCGAGCCGATTGTCTCTTTACAATCAGTGTGTCAGAAATGATTACTCCAGCGCAGACATGTAAATAAACATAAGATGAACAAGAATCTAACACGGCTTCATGCCAAACAAAGTTATCAAGCTCCTCTTTCAAATGTGAAACACTGTATAGTTGCAAGTCCTTGTTGT
This sequence comes from Micropterus salmoides, assembly GCF_014851395.1. NCBI lineage: Eukaryota > Metazoa > Chordata > Actinopteri > Centrarchiformes > Centrarchidae > Micropterus > Micropterus salmoides. The sequence goes on from NW_024043372.1 coordinate 38,541,165, forward strand.
AGACAGTCGTACTATTAAATGCATTCAAGAGCAGGTCCTTGTATCGTAGACGGCATGTTTTAGACAGATGGTGGTTGAGAAGTGGGTTCTCATAGCTTTGGTTAGAATTTAAGAGTGCTGGTAAAGAGATAAACTAGATGTGAATATGCTACATTGAAAGTAGTTATGTCAACAGATTATGTGTAAAGTAAAATATACATGCTTATTCTCTCTCACACTGTTTACAGATGGCTGAAAAAGTTGCACCTTCTAGCAGCAAATATTTATTGATGATCAATTGTTTGTTACGTGTGCAATATGACAAACATTTATATCCCGATATAGAACATTTTTGTAAATTCAATAAAACATGAGTTCTGTTACTGAGTTAATTTCCAACATTAACTCATGATATTTCTCTGCATCCTATAGGTGGGGTAACATATGCAATTCTGGAGAAATCCAATATCATGACAAATGCCATGATATAGAGTGAAGGCCACAGCAAGTAATGTAACTTATGTTAGCTAAGTTGTGGCTTAGCAAACTTTTGCTAGTTTGCATGGTATGATTCCTCCTGTTCAGATTTATCTAGTCATGAGTAAGCTTCACTCTCCCACGTTTGTGTATCCTGAATAGGGATGGGGATTGTTAATTAGGGGTCCCAGCCCGAGTGGGCTGGGGAACCGTGAAGGCAAGGCATCACGGTTCCCAGTACCAGCGGAGCTGGGAACCCTATTGTATTCGCTTGGATTTTTATTATTATTCTTCCGCCGCTAATTCCGACATGAAACTCATAGGGTAGGTCCAAACCACTGCACGTACCTCAAGGCGCAAAAATCCACACACTTCTACCTCTAGGGGGCGCTATAAGCAGGGTCAACGCGTTTGGGCTTGGAACTCCCGCCTACGAAGGTGCATATCAAAAACCTTATATCCACGCGTTCGGTGGATCGAGCTGAATCTCGTGGTATAGGCCACGCCCATTTCCGCCTAAACTTTTTTTTTTCTCACAAAATCAAAAATTCAAAAACCTTTTTTGATTAACCCCTCCGAAGTCGCAAGCCCGATTGGCACCAAACTTGGCACGGACCATCTCTGGACCAATCTGATAAAAGTTAGTAGAGGAAATTTTGATCCGACTAAAAATATTGCTATAAGCTAACAAATGTTTGCGAAAAAGGCTAAAAACAGGAAGAGAGGTCATATCTTAGGTTTGGAATGGCTGATTGACACCAAATTTGGAGCAATAATGTGGGGTGCCACCCTGAGGGCCTGTACAAAATGCAACTAGCCTCAACGTGGCGCTATTTAAGCCGAAAACAAATTGTTCCTCTATAACCAAGTCACATTGACATGAAACTTGAGCCGAATTGTTCAGCATGGTCCCCTTACTACAGGCACCAAAGTTGACCCAAATATGCCCATAGGTGGCGCTGTTATTGCAGATTAAAGTCATCCAAAAAAAATCCCATTCACTTACATACATTTTATAGCTCCATAACTACAAGTCCGGATGACACCAAATTTGGGCCAGTTGTTCCCCATGGGGCCCTGATCACAGCTGAAAGATTTGGTGCAATTCGGCTTATAGGTGGCGCTATAATCAAAGCTCAGATACCGTGGGAAAAGCCCATTCGTTTCAATGGGATTTTGAACCAAAGGACAGTTTGCCTCATAACTACCCGGGCGGCTGGCGCTGGTGGCTTGGACCCTGCTTACAACTGCTTGCAGTTCTAGTTTTTATTGATATTTATACCCTTATTGAGACTGCTTAACGATCCGATTCTTTATTGATACGTTACTATTATTTAGTGATGGTTATTTGGTAAGACCAGACCCAACGGGCATGAGGTAGGCCTGCACGGTATGAGAAAAATATTCAATGTGCGATAACGTTATATATTGAGATGACACATCACTTGCGATAAACATATATTGAAGTGTACATATTTACTGCCTGGTTGTTTTTAATTTTATATTTTAATTACAGCTAAATGTTGTTTCTAGAGCAGCAACATTAATGTTTACAACAGCAAAGTAACTCAATAGCTTTATCTGACATCACAAGTAGTGAGTGACGTTTAGAAAGAATAATATCAGCCTGTATCAGTCCCTCCTCTCCTCTCTCGATTGCTGTAGGTAACGTTACCAGGTAGGAGGAGGAGCGGCTGGTTTGTCTCAGCCAGCAGCTGAGTTTTTAAGACTACAGACCAGTCTGTGCTCCAGACAGACGCTTTCTATTTAGCTTGTTTTTAACATTTGGCTAATGCCAAGCTAGCGTTAGCTGTGCTTGTATAAAACATACAGGATGAGATACTGAGGACAGAGATGATTAAATTAACCATTTCTACATGTTTAACGTTACCTTACAGACAGGTTTGATTGATAAAGTATTCTCTTTTTACCTGCGAAGTTTTTATTGCACGTACTTGGTACGCTCAATAACTACCCTCACCGTATTTCACTGCGGACGCGCAGCCTCTCGCTCTGGTGTGGGTGGGGGAGGGAGCAGGCAGAGACTGCAGCCTGAGGATTTTCTTATCCATTGCATTTTAAATTAAATCAGATTTGACGCTCGAGACATAACGTTATATCATAGGATCCGCAAGTCTCGATAGCGGTATCGATAAGCTCAAACCTTATTAGAAGAAGAGAAATTTTGGAACCAGGTCTCGATCCCCATCCCTAATCCTGAATGAAAATGTCTTTTCCGAAACACTGGCATAATTGGAAAAAAGAGTATCCCCTCGCGGAAATATTACGGTAAAGTGTGGAATTTGCGACACAACAAAAGAAAGGATAGAGCATAATTGTTGACAACTGACGTTTCTCTATAGTCAAACGATAGATATCGTCATATCGCACAGCCCTAATGTTAAGTTGTTGAGACTAATCTATTTTATTAACACAATCCATTTAGGAAAATGTATTATAGCACACATACTGAACAGCTTTCTAAGTGTAGTTTATACAGGAAAAGGTCTATAATCCCAATCATTTTCAAAATCAAAATATCAGCTCATAAATCGGCTTTTTCACTTTTATCTGTCCCCAAGTACCCAAATCGGTTGGGCTCTAGTCAGCACTAAGACCAGGATATAGTAGTGCAGGGTAGATAGAGACTTTGATATTTCAGGATTTTAAAATCCAATATGCAGATATATCCCTAACATTTCTTATGTTGAGACATACCAAAATACCATGACATAATGCAGTATAAAAAGTAACTTCATCGAACAAAAGTGCAGCAAAAAATATTAAAGTTTTGATAAATAAATGTCAAATGTATAAAACTACAGAAAACATTTTTAAAATAAATAACTAAAGTACTACTACTAATGAACATTAAATTAAATGGTGTATGTATTGTGGGGGCCAGCGAAGCAAACTATAAAAAATACCAAAATAGTACTACTACTAAAAATAATAATACAAAATATCGTCTCTCATGTCAGAGGAGCTGCAGAGCGTCCTCTTGTGGGCAAACTATGCATCAATCATGACATGAAGGAAGAATCCAACTCTTTCCTTTTCAATAGTGATATCGGCTGTTATAAATGCAGATATATCTGCAAAATGATAAATCAGTGGGGCTCTAGTGCATGGGGTTTAGGCGTGCATAGAAGCAAGCCTTTATGGGGTGGAGAGACGGGGAATAGGTAGTTGAGGAGGCAGCAGTGTATGCTGTGGTGGTGTGTGGGTCAGAGCAGGGCTGGTGAGCTGGAAGGGTGTAGAGGGAAGGAAGCGGTGGGGGAAGGAGCAGAGCTACAATCCATTCATCATGGTACAGCATGTGTACTACCTCTCTGAAGTCTTTTTCCGTGGACACGTGTCTCCACTACAGCCACAATAAACAGTCTATGGAGAGCTGCACTGCTGTCCGACAGGACTGCCCCATGACATCTCCTCCACTTAGCTGTGTCCTCAGCAGCAGAACCTGTGTATCTGTGACCAGAGTGAAATCCTGTTTACTGGTCACTTTCAGTATCGGAGCTGTGTGAACTGCCTTTCCTGCTGCTTCACAATAAATGCTTTCACTGGCGAAGCAGCAGAATGCTTTTATTGTGAAGAAGTCATAGGAAGTGCAATGTGTTTGTCACCAGGTTAGTGGAGCTTCTTTAGTGGTACTAATCTTCAATTAGCAGGTCTCATTGACCAGATGTGAACACATTCTGTGCGGGTCACTTTTAAATATTGCAGGGAGGAATAGTAGAACCAGTCAACTGAAGCAGATTGCAGCTTCTGGCTATTTCTCGGCGCCCAACCCTCTCAGGCTTGTTTGTTGAAATGCAGATTAAAATCTGTGCCTTGATCATGGTCTCCCTGGGTACCCTTACTCTAGTTGCTAAGACATTGTTTTTCCCTAATCTTTGTTCCAGTGAGGAGTCTGATGACAAGCTCTCAAAATCCAAAAATGATTCAGCAGGTAAGTCAGTCTTTTGTTTGAGATAAGGCAGAGTTTAATTAGCAGAGACTAACACTGGCGGGCCAGCTCACTAACATCCCCTATATTGCTGCTGCAGATGACTTCGGCAGTGACGATGAAGACAATGACTTTGGAGAGGAGGAGGACGAAGACGGAGGAAGTGACTATGAAGAAAAAAAAGGGAAAAAGGCAAAGAAAGCCAAGGTGGAGAAGCCCAGCAAGAGGGCGCCGAAGAGAAAACGGGCTGCAGGTACATAGTTTCTTCTTCTACATACTGACCCTGTCACATTTGAACAGTGTGCATACGTTCTACTTTAAGTCTACAGTACAGTGTGGTAATATGAAGTGTTGAATGTGTACAGTGAATGCTGGTTGTTGTGTCCATTTAGTTTAAAACACGCTATGTGGCATGTTATGTTGTCATACATGCACAGAGATGTTTGTAGGAGTCCATTAAGTCCAGTACCAGTGCATGAGTCGCACTGGGCTGAAGCATTTGACTTTAAATTGTTTGTAAAAACATTATTTTTACATTTAGTGTTGTACTTAAATTGCTAAAATTTAAAGTGACGATCTTTATTGAAATGGCTACATAGTTGTCCACTTATGTTTAATAATGACAAATGACCAATGTGTTTTATGCATATGTTGCTTTATGAAGTAATTAAACATGATTACACCAAGTCTGTCAGTATCTGACGCTCATGATACTGTTTACAGAGCTTTAGCTGCTATTGGCTTCATAGACTGCTAGTCACAAAAACGTAGTATGAAGCTTGCCTGCTGCACACTAGAGGATTTTCAGATCTTAGGTGATTTTTAAAATGTGGGATACTTCAGACAGAATGAACCGCTGTTTAATACTTAAATAAGAACACACACCAGACGTTTCAGTTCAGATGCAGGACCACACGCTTGGCGTTTACACTAAACGGTTTCAGAGTGGCGGTTCTGGGGACTTAGGGTCTCGTCGGTTTAAGACTAAAAGTTTTTAAAAATGAAATAGAAAGCAGTGAACTCACGCGTACGAGCAGCCTTCTTACGGATTCCATTTGTCAGTTTGTCCGCTGGTGGTGCTGGTTCTGTGCAGCCACACGATATATTCACTGGTTTTCCAGGTTGTTTTGATAGGCCAGCCTGTGCTACTATCCAAAGTAATAATGAGAGGAAGTTTTGATATTGATCTTTTAGTGAATATCTAAAATGACGTGAGCCCGGAGGTGGACGGGCAGTACTGCTCTCCCACATCCCCAGTTGATTTTCCTCATGCATTCCCCAGAAGTGCTGTTCTGCTTTGATTTATGACTCCAAGGAGTACAAGGTTTGATTGATAGGCCTGATCAATCAATCATCTGCTGAGCAGAGTCTGATAGATGTTGATCGCATCTCATCCCTTGTGATTGTTCTAGTGATTAGATGATGGTCTGAACAATATCCTGATTAAATACACATCTAAGATTTTCTTTTCCTGTTGTTGGGCTTGACTGATTGGCCGAGTCCTTGGCCAATCCTTTTTCTGTGGCTTTTTAAATCACTAAGATAACTGCCTTCATGTTTCTGCCTCATCAGCATTCAGATAATAAACAGGCACAAGGTGTGCAGTATGAGGCTGCAGTGCTTCACTGTGTCTTTATTAAGTGTGATTTATACTTCTGTGTTGAATCAACGGTGTAGCCTACGTGCACCTCCTCAAAAATGTAACCACACGTCGGGGCGACGTGGACTGTAAGAACTGTGATTGCTTGATTGGGTAGCATCGCAATGCCTCCGAGCCGACAGGAAGTGCCCAGTGATTTTGAAGTCACATTTACTAGCAGCCAAACCAGCAGCTGTAACACGGTGGATCAATATACACTGCTCAAAAAAATAAAGGGAACACTAAAATAACACACATAACTGAATGAATGAAATAATCTCATTAAATACTCCTTTCTTTACATAGTTGAATGTGCTGACAACAAAATCACACCAAAAATTATCAATGGAAATCAAATTTATCAACCCATGGAGGTCTGGATTTGGAGTCACACACTCAAAATCAAAGTGGAAAACCACACTACAGGCCGATCCAACTGTGATGTAATGTCCTCAAAACAAGTCAGAATGAGGCTCAGTAGTGTGTGTGGCCTCCACATGCCTGTATGACCTCCCTACAACACCTGGGCGTGCTCCTGATGAGGTGGTGGATGGTCTCCTGAGGGATCTCCTCCCAGACCTGGACTAAAGCATCCGCCAACTCCTGGACAGTCTGTGGTGCAACGTGGCGTTGGTGGATGGAGCGAGACATGATGTCCCAGATGTGCTCAATTGGATTCGGGTCTGGGGAACGGGCGGGCCGGTCCATAGCATCAATGCCTTCCTCTTGCAGGAACTGCTGACACACTCCAGCCACATGAGGTCCAGCATTGTCTTGCATTAGGAGGAACCCAGGGCCAACCGCACCAGCATATGGTCTCACAAGGGGTCTGAGGATCTCATCTCGGTACCTAATGGCAGTCAGGCTGCCTCTGGCGAGCACATGGAGGGCTGTGTGGCCCCCCAAAGAAATGCCACCCCCACACCATTACTGACCCACCGCCAAACCGGCCATGCTGGAGGATGTTGCAGGCAGCAGAACGTTCTCCACGGCGTCTCCAGACTCTGTCACGTCTGTCACATGTGCTCAGTGTGAACCTGCTTTCATCTGTGAAGAGCACAGGGCGCCAGTGGCGAATTTGCCAATCTTGGTGTTCTCTGGCAAATGCCAAACGTCCTTCAGGATGTTGGGCTGTAAGCACAACCCCCACCTGTGGACGTCGGGCCCTCATACCACCCTCATGGAGTCTGTTTCTGACCGTTTGAGCTGATGTACTGGCCTGTCTCCTGGTAGCGCCTCCGTGCTCTGGACGCTACGCTGACAGTCACAGCAAACCTTCTTGCCACAGCTCACATTGATGTGCCACCCTGGATGAGCTGCACTACCTGAGCCACTTGTGTGGGTTGTAGACTCCGTCTCATGCTACCACTAGAGTGAAAGCACCGCCAGCATTCAAAAGTGACCAAAACATCAGCCAGGAAGCATAGGAACTGAGAAGTGGTCTGTGGTCACCACCTGCAGAACCACTGCTTTATTGGGGGTGTCTTGCTAATTGCCTATAATCTTTATATATATATATATATATATAAAAATTATGTATTTGACTGTCACAACCCGAGCGAAATGACTGGTTTTACTATCAGAACATGATCCATTCGGTCGATAACCTTTGAAAAGGCTAAATAATAGCCATTCATGTTAGTGGACAGCTAAACCGGAAGTTAGCCTGCTCGGCCGGCAAAAGTCACCACAGTGGGCGCTGCTGACAACTAGTGTTGGGTGGTGTAATTTGCATAGTGCTTTACATGTTTTAAGGCATTGCAATTCAGTACTGTTTTGCTTTGTTACCCAGAATACACCTCTGGTTACCAGAATGGCTGCTCCCTATAGGAACGCATTGATATATTAGTTATAAGTTATAGGAAATATTTTCTCCTCTCCAGATCTATACTGGAACATTTTGTGTTCTGGCTGTACTGACCAGTGCCCAGAGTGGTGGTGTTTCTTTCATTGACTGATCACATGACTATGTGAGAGCAGTGAAAAGGTCTGGTATGGGAGGTTGCAGACACAACAATAGTTTGCAACAAGTTTGGCAGTCACTCTTTAAAGACTTATCAACCAAAAATGCCAAATATTCCTGGTTGCAACATCTTTATTGTGAGGATTTGCTGCTTTTATATCTTTTTAAACTGAATATCTGTGGAGTTTGCAGTGTTGGTCGTAAAAAAAACTGGACATCGGTTAGGATGTCACATTAGGCTCTCAGAACGTGTGAAGGGGCATTTTTGACTAGGTACGCATAATAATTATCGAGCCGATAATGGGCATATTTTCATTATCGGAATCATATCGGAAAATTTAATTTTGGCTGATAATTTACTAGGGCTGGACGATTTGATCTAAAATTAAAATCGCGATTAATTGAACATTTTACCTCAATTATGATTACTGAACGATTATTACTTTCAACAGAATTTGCCATTTTGAAACCAAAACCCTCTTCCACTGTCTGTGTGTTTCTGTGCTTGCGTATCCTCTCACCTTTTTTACCCCTGACCAGTTTGCATCCCTGTTCATGGCTGCGCTCCACTGTGTTTTGCACAGATGACAGTGATGATGACAGGGAAGTGAGTCGAAAGCGTACAGTGCGCCAGGCAGCCTCCAAGGCTGTGTCCAAACAGAGGGAGATCCTGCTGGGCGATGGAGGCAGCGAGGATGAGGAGCATGAAGACCAAGAGGAATCTTATATGGACCGTATGTACAACTGCACTACACACTGACACAGCAACACATGGTTCACCAGATGGTACATGTAAAGCGTAAAGCTGCTGTCACACAGTTGGCAACACTGAGCAACATGCAGCTGACGGCACGTTGTGTTTGTATAGTGTGTCTGATTTCTTGTAAAATAGTCTAAAAATCCATCATATGAAACAATCTGAGGAAAAAACATCAGCCATGAAGTCACAAGTAGACGCAAGGGCCCACAAGCACCGCTTTAGATAAGTGATTATATTACCTCAGGTCTTGATAAATGTTCTGGTGAGCAGTTAAAAAGCTGGCAAAGCTGCGAGAAAGCTCTTAAATAACTATTCACACTCACTGGACACTAAACAAATTCATTCAGTGTTTTTATTTGAAATGGCTCTTTAGCCTCCCTGCTGCAGGGGTCCAGGACCATGTGTGTGAACTGCCACGCATGTGATAACAGCTACAATAGCACCATGGAGTCCCATTAGTTAATAGTCTTATACGTCCCTTTTCTGTGTGCAGCCGATGAGTCTGGCAGCGATGAGGACTTCATGGTGGAGGATGATGATGACAGTGACTACGGTCGCTCAAAGAAGAAAGGCAAGAAGGTGATTCGACGGGGACGGGCCGGACAAGAAGGAGAAGAAAAGCCCCAAACCCCGACTAAAGGCCACAGGTGAGAAGTCAGTCGCTCTGCAGACTCAGCATAATCCAGCAGCAGTTAACGTAGCTTGTGAAAAATAAGTAGGGTAAGCAGAGTAAGTTGGCTGTAGCTGTTACTCTTACCTGTCAGGAACACATTTCACAGGTCATACCTGCTGCTGCTCAGCTCCTTTTCAGGTCTTATCTGTGGGTTGTGAACGATAATGACGTCAAACTCATCTCAATTCAGTGTTTGAGTTTGAGTTTTTTAACTTAAGTTGTAAAGGTTAAAAGCTGAATCCAGATGGATCTTAAAGGGATTCGAAACTGGAGTCAAAACACGATGGAACCTAAGCCTAATCACGCACCATGGTTTAGCTTTTAAATGTCATAAAGTTCATTCCAGATCAGTAAATGCACATTTATAAAAACATCCATTGTTTCTGTAAGTGTTACTATGTATGCTAAAATGCCATTACATGTTGTGAAGAGAGTATGACTGGTTCATGAGTAGAAACACAGTTTAGGAGCCGGATTTGAATCCAAAGGGTGGGGGTGCCTTATTTTATTTTAAACTATTAAGTTTATACACTTCAGTTTGTTGTTTTTTACATTTCTGTTTGAGTACAGATTAAACAGATGTTGTGTGAATATGTGAGCTGTAGAGGCGTATTGGGTGGATTCTTGAAGTTTGGGGAGAGCCAGCGTAGCCTGCTTCCAGAGGGTAGATGCTAGGCTAACCTGAGCATCTTCCCTCAGCATTAGGGAGCGTATTTGTCAAACTATCCCTTTTTAAGCGTTTGACTGAGTTACTAGATGAAGGATAAGTTGAGCCAGTTGTAAATAAATGTCCAGTGGTGTGATCAGTATTAACCAGGTGAAATGGAGCGCTTGGCATCCTGGTCATAAATTTGGTTACCTAAAAACAGGTAGATCGAAACACAGACTAAAAACAATCCATTCATAATTTCATACATGCTGTATCTGTGGATTTGAGGGTAAAAAGGACACCCAAACAATTTTTTATGCTCTTGTGTAGCCAGATGTGACATTGATGTGAATTTTCACTCGTCTTTTATTCCCCCAGTGACCCCCAGCCCAATGAAGGGGAAGGGGAAGGGGCGCCCAAGCACCAAGGCCCTGGAGAAGAGCTCACCCAAAGAGGAGGAAGAGGAAGACCCAGAGAGTCCCCTGGAGGAGGAAGAGGAGGAGGCAGAGAAGAAAGAGACCTCCCCTGCCCCCAAGACGACGAAGGAGGCCGCAGGAGGAGAGGAGGAGGAAGAAGACGAAGAGGAGGAGGACGGCTCAGAAGAGGAGGCGCCCTCTGGAGAAGACTAGAAGATGGTACCTGCTGAAGCCCATCTCAATGTCTCTTCTCAGCGTTTTCGTTTCTTTTGTTGCTCTGCATTTAGAGTTGTTTTTTCCCCTTTTCTTTTCGGTCGTTTCTTTTTCTCCTGGTGGCCTGGCTCAATGGTTTGGACTTTGTGTGCTTTTTCTTGTTTTGCTTCTCCCCCTCCAACCAAGACATTGTGCTGATGTGATCATATGTAAGTTTTAAATTTTCAACACCAGAGTCACAACGTTCAGCCTTACCTGCCTTCCCATCTTCAGCATTTTAGCGTGAAAATCCGTCCTGAGTGTGAACACAGCAGTTCACTTGTGTTTGTGTCGTTTTCCTCCCTGGGGATTATCTGCGATCTGACACGACTGGCCACACAGTTTATTTTACTAATAGCTGCGATTACAGGGAGTATTGTTCCGAGCCTCTCGGTATCATGAACTAAAGCGCTGTATTTGCGAAGTGCCGTAAAGTCCACGCTTGCAGGCCTGAAGCGTTTCCCCTCTCTTTGGTACTTTGTGCTTTTAAACCAGGAGCATGTCTTAAATGGGCAGTGTTAGGTAGTTGTTTTAAAACCTTTAAATCTGTTCTTTCAGTTAAATTTTCTTTTTAAACATGGCCCTGCTTGTTTCAGACTGTATTGGTGCCCTGAACTCTTGCAATGTGGCGGCAGCTTCATATATCAGTTCAAACTGAAGGTGTGTTGCTACATGCCGGACTGCCACTATGACACGTTTAAAACGAGCATGTGCGTGTTTTTATGTACTTGTTTAAATGTGTTTGCTGGGGGGGGCGGGGGGTCTGGCTCTGGCTCTTTTTCTCTCCCCCATCAGCTGCCTGTGAAACGGTTTCTGTTATATGTTGGGCTTTGTAACCATGCACCATGCTATGTGCAGCAGCCCCACCCCTTTCAAACCCCGCCTCCCTGCATGGCTACAGCATCTCCTAAACATTCAGCCCCTTGTGCCAGGCACCCCTAAATCTGCTTTTGTTTTTATTTTTAAGAAATGCAACAAGAGATGTTTCTTTTTTTTTTTTCTTTGAGTTCAAAAAAATGAATGTTTTTTTTTTCTCCTGTTGGTTAATTGTTCTAATTCTCTATTCAGATTTTTTTTGTAATGTTTGTTTTTTAAGAAAATAAATAAAATGTATCTTGATTTTAAAGAAAAAGAGTTGACCCTATCCAATCTGTTCTGCCTGGTGGTTGGACTAACCATCCCTCCCTCCTTTACTCCAGTCCTTTCCTTCTCTTCTCCCCCTCTCCCAGTCCCATCAGCTTAATAGTTACTGCTCATTTGTTTCTTAGAGCTTTTTGTTCACTCATTAGTATTTCACATGCAGATTCATTTTTCAGAGTTATCCAGAAAAGATTGAAACAGTGAAGTGGGCAGCTCAGTATATATATCCGGCATTCATTTGTCTGTTAATGCCTTAATTTTTATTGCGTTGAGTTTCAGTAGCGGCTCTGTTAATGTCGTCACAGGCCTGAGAATGTAATTTGTCCTTATGTTTAGGTCTTTGCTACAAGCGGCAAATTAAATTTGTATGATCAGCAGACCATCCAAAGCCATAAACGATCTCAAAACTAGTGACTTGGAGATCAGGTGCAGCACTTGTGAGATTGTCCTTTTTTGCGACAAGTAGTGTTTTGATGTCAAAGCAAAAAATAAGAACAATCTGCTATTGTGATCTTGGGAACATAAATGCAAGGCTGCAATAGAATCAGCCTTGGATGTGTACAGGACACACGAACCTTGTCCTTGGTTCAGAAGCACATTCAATTGTTTTACTACTGTCCTTATTAGCAGGTTAATGTGTTTTTCTACATGCAGGTCCTGAATTGGCACCCAATCCTTAATGTCATTTTAAGACTATAGGACATGAATAAGAAACTACGGTGTGTTTATACCAACCTAAAGCTCAGAGCTGTTTGCAGTAGGATCAGATACTGTCCAGTAGTTCACAGCTTGAACGAGGTTCCTCTCCATCACCCCACAGGAGGCACATGGCAGAAGGCTGTGAATTTCTCCTCTTTCATTCATTCTCCAGTTTCCTCTGTTGTACTGTTTTTGATGTTTTTTTTATTTTTATCTACCTTCAGTTGTACTGGCAATGTAAATGTAAGCAAAGTTGTGATTCCTACAGGAGACCAAGTGGAGAAACATTTCAGTGGTGTGGAAAAGGAACGCTGAACTCTGAATCTTTTGCATGTTGTGGAAAAAGTGCAAAGCGATGATGATGCTGGTCATGGCAATATTGTGGTCTTTTAAAAAAAGTATTAACAACAGTGTTGATAATGTTTTGGTTTCCCAGCTTCTAATAAAGGCAACCTACTTTTTATACGGATTTAACTACTTGTTTTGTGACATTAAGCTCTGAGTAATGTTTGGTGGGGGTTTGGGTTCATAATTATGCGATCAGTGGTACTCAGGAGTCTGTCACTCAGTAGCGTGTTTTTATACACGGTCATCTGATGTGATGAACACACTGTTGACACACTCAATCAGTTTAGTAACGGTACTGCTCACACTGCAGAACCTGATGTCTTCAAGTCTGGACTCCTATATGTTTAAATAACATGCAAATGTATCATGAAAAAAGCAGCACTCCAGAGGTCACAAATAACAAGAGATTTACCTCATGTCTTGATAATTTTTATATTTTGTATTTTACAACTAATGAACTTGACAAATCTGCATTAGGCTTTCATCAGAGTACGTCAGCAGTGACAAAAGAAATAAATATATGAAAATCGCGATAGGTAAGAAAAACAGGTGTCAGGGGGCACTACTGCATATTTAGTTTCTCCATGGGGAGCTTTGTAAAGTCTGATAAATGTCCACAAGAGATGTCACTTGAGTCAGTGTCTGCTAAAGACTACAAGATTGGAAATAAAAAGAATGTGTAGCAGCGAGCTCAGACCTCTGTAGCTGCTGATCATCTCGGCTCCAGGCTACATTAGCCACTACTAGCATAACACCCAATCACCAACCAAACTGTCAGTGGTTGTGTTGCATTGTGAGTAATGTAGGCGTCAGGTTTAGACAAAGAAGAAGGATGTGTGGAATATGGTTCTGCTGGCCTGATTTTGATCCTTAAATGGGTCATATTATTCTCATTTTCAGACTTTATTTATTATTATCTATTTTATTTAGGGGTTGTTCCACAATTTTTGTCATACTGCACGTTGCTGCAACACCTCTTCACCCTGTGTGTTGAACGCTCCGTTGTAGCTATGGAGTGATGCATCGCCCATCTACAAGATTTTTGTTGCAAATGTGCAGTACCCAGTTAAGGACTACAAGCCAATCAGAAGCAAAGTAGGGCGGGTCCTGAAAAGCTACACAAGGTACACAAGGCTTTGCTTCAGATGTATATGTTGACCAGCTTAGCAGCATAGACAGGAGCAAGAGTTTCAGAGTGGTGAGTTATTAATCTGTAACAAAAGTATCTTTCATCCATAAAGTTTTAACTGAGCTCTGTCTCTACATCACAGTAACAACTTTATGTCCACTGACTGCCTGGAGGGTAGCTAGTGTTTGGAAGGGAGAGGAGAGGAGAGGTGTGTGCTGCAGCTCACTGTTTTTCCACCGTTGTTTTTGAGGGCATGTCGGAGTAGCAGCTAGGCAAGCATTATGATGCGGGTTTTTTGACAAGAAAGCGGAAGAAAAGACTGGACTACAAATGAGCTGTTTTCAGGCAGTTCAGAGCAGAGTTTTCTGTGGGAGATGGGAACTTCCTGTGAGCTGGACTTTGGGCTTTCTGAGGAAATGTACAAAAAGAGACATGACATAACAAGGTTTAAGGGCAAAGAAGTTATAAAGGCCATTGCACTGAAGTGTATCTTCATACAATACTCAAATGCCCACTTGGACATTGGCAGGGTTATCAGGTGCTGTATTGTCCCTGCTGTCCCCTCTGGCTATGCAATTGTTGTTCTGTGTAAAATAGTTCTCTGTTGTTGGCTTCCTTGCTGAGCCATGACACCAATAGAATTCTGAACTAAAATGGCAGTCACTTGGGACAATCCACCAAGATCTACGTGATTTAATTAACTCAGGCCCCATCCACACTACTACGATCTCTATCCACAGCGTTTTAGCTGCGTATCAGAATTATTAAAAAGACTGAAAATGCACATCAAGTGGCCATTCACGTACACTGGGCATGGCATGCCGGTGTAAACATGAAGCAGATGGTCTACTCTAAGAATAAAGTACTACAGACGAGGAACCACACTAGATATTTCCTGTGCATGGATCACGCGTAAAATTCATCCAGCCAGAGGGAACAATCACCAACTACTGACACTACGCGCCGGTTGTAAATGCGACACAACCCATTGTAGGTATCGGAGAGGGAATGGGGCGTACAGGGCCAGGGACGCTGCGGACGGTCGGTGATTGTTCCCACTGAATGGATGAAGCACAATCTGCTGGC
This sequence comes from Micropterus salmoides, assembly GCF_014851395.1. Classification (NCBI taxonomy): domain Eukaryota; kingdom Metazoa; phylum Chordata; class Actinopteri; order Centrarchiformes; family Centrarchidae; genus Micropterus; species Micropterus salmoides. The sequence continues at coordinate 38,556,324 of NW_024043372.1, forward strand.
ATCATGTCTGGGTCATTCCAGCATACTGTATCTGTTTCTGCCGGGGTTTCCCAGAGCAGTTTTTCAGGTGTGCTGTCCCAAGTGCTTAGTGCAATCTTAAGCAGGATGGGCAGGTACATATGGTTTCCACATACTCGGGACGCACTGAACGAAACAAACCAAGGTTTTTACACAGTGGCTGCTTTCCCTCCAACTCTCCATGGCGGAAACCATTAAAACACGCAAAACCCTCATTTAAATACTGCCACCTCCATTGTGTTTGCACCTGTTGCCATCTATGCAATAATTCTTAGTAAATCACCAATAACAGGTACTAAAATAACATGTGCAATATTTTTGAATGCACACGCAATTTAGTACTCTTTATTCGGGATGTTAGTACATCGGGCCCTAACTGTTATTTGCAGGGTACAAAATATTTTAATAAAAATACCAAAACTAAAACTCTGTCAGTAGCATTGTATTTTTGATTTGCATGACTTACAAGACCCAATTAAAAAAGCCAAATGTGAGTGTCTGTGTCATCATTTTTTTAAGTCTTCTGTTTTGTCTGCACTACCCCAGAGAATTAAAAGAAAAAACAGTGTCAGCAGCCTTTTCAAACTCTGTTTTAGGTCTTTGGATTCACCAGTGTGGAAAGGAGGTGCAAACGTAGCAAAAGGTCCACCAAGTGTGGATGGCCTCTCAGACTGCTTTAGCTGAAGAAATTTTTACACAGTGCATTTTGTCTTCTTTCACTTAAACTGCTCTATGAAGCTCCTAAGACCCCTTTGCACCAACATGGACAGGAGAATTGAGGACAGTGAATAAAAACTCTTCCAAAGTGCATATGGTCGTGTGAGTATTTTTTTAAGACTTTAAGACTTGATGTTTTAAGTGTGTGTGTGCAGAACATTTCTCATGGAGACACACTTCATTGGAGGTCTCCACCATCATCTTTTCAAGACCAGCAAACCCAAAAGAGTAATGTGGGCCATCGTTCACTTCCATACAGTGTTTGGCCATGGCATATTCTGGGCTGTTTTAAAGATACATTCAAAAACGTAAACTTAAGCGTCATTATATGTGCCTGAATAATGGAATTGTAACCCCCCTGCCAGTTTTGCTGTTTGTACGTCTTATGGTTTTTGCTGCTTGAATAGTTTTAAAGAAACATCTTCTGATGCAAAACTAGGGCACATCATCAGTGAGTATGGGGCAAATGTAAGGGGCTGTAGAATAATTCCAGCACTTTATCATTCATTAAGGAAAGTCCAGTCTGGTAAATGATGAATGAGCAACGCTGTGTAGTAGCCTAATAATGTTAATGCATTGATTCTTCTTCCGCTCCTGCGTTTTAGAGCCTATCAGGGTCCGCGTTGGCACGCATTCATATTTCTAGCTCCACTCGATTGAAATGGAGGCTCTGCCTTTATTTACCCGTTGCCATGGTGAATCGTAGTATCGGATCTCCATTGATGAGGCTTTTTTTAATCCCCACGCACGCGTTTCCATCAGGCTCAACATACTCAGAGTTGATTGAACTGATTCTGATCAGCTGTTCTGGAACCGAAAACTCAGAGTTTCACATCTCAGGCTCAGTCAACCCAGAGCTCAGGGACGAGCTCAGAGTTTGTTAAGCCTGCTTTCTGAAACAGGGCCCTGCTCTGATGATGACTCTAGTTCATTGCAGGTGTGTTCTTAATGAAGGCTGTATCCCTGAGACTGCTGTTCCAGGCTTTTAACAGGCTTCTCAGTGATGGTAAGGATTGGTGTTCCTGATATAAAGAAGCAGAATCTATTCACTACTTTGCCCTTTTCCAAAACCAAGGATGTGGATTTTTCTGGTTTAAATGAAATCCTGGCCCATTCCATTAGCCTTTCTAGCTCCTTCAGGTTCCATCTACCTCCAAGCACAGACTCAGCAGTCACAGTCAGGTCATCAGTGGCGCTGCTCAGGGCAGTCGTGGTATTTTGGTGCGCTCTGTTTGTTTTGTTTGTGTTTGTTAACTTAGCGTTCTGCTGTGATACCCTGAGCTCTTTCCCCGAATTTAATTCTCACTTTTCTCATGTCATCAGTGGAATTATTAGACATTCTGGTCAAGGCTTCACTATCGGTTGTTCATGCAGTGAAACACCAGGGGAGGGAGAAGAGGTCCGGAAAGCTGGTGCGAGTACGCCGAAGAGGACACCGCGCTCAATATGCAATAAACTGTACAAACTCCAGCTACTGATGGGGAAAAAACAGAGACTTTTATTAATCTTCTGTTCTGTGCTTCACAGAGACGTGGCTTGGTGGATTCAGCTGCACTGTTCTCAGACCTGGAATATTTACTAATACACTGTGTATTAAAATTTTTTACTCTCCCCGTGAGTTTGCTTCAGACTTTCTGCTCGGTAGTTTGCATTTCACAGCAGGCCAATGTGTATGATGCACAGTGCATGCTTTCAACCAGATACTGAGTGGACATTCCCGGACTCCTTAGTTATTGTTCTTGGTGACTTTAACAAAGGAAATCTCGGCCATGAATTTCCCCAAATAAAGACACTTTGTCAAATATCCAACCAGAGAGGAAAACGTTTTGGATCACTCTTACACTACAGTAAGCAGTGCCTATCACGCCGTCCTCTGCACTGCACTGGGACACTGACAATCTCATGGTCCACTTTATTTCTGCATACAGACATAAATTGAAGTTCAGTAAACTTACGGGGACTGGGATGTTTTCAGGACTGCTACCAACAATCTGCATGAGTTTACAGAGGCTATGACATCATACATTAGTTTCTGTGAGGACAGCTGCATTCCAACACGCACCAGGAGGAGTTATAATAATGACAAACCCTGGTTCACAGCTAAGCTCAGACAGCTGAGGTTGGAAAAGAAAGAGGTGGAGATTGGCAAGGTGTCGCCAGGTCATTTAACTCAACAGCAACAAAAATATTTTCTATGTTAATATGCAATAATCTTCATGACAAAGCCTGTCTCGCAGGTCTGCAAAGAGCGGAGGCTACTCACAATAACTGATCCATTTTGTTTGAAGTTCACATAATATGACCCCCCCACCACCGTTACTCAGACTGCCTGCATGAGAGCACGAGAGAGAGAGAGAGAGACCGCGCATTGGTCACAGCTTCAGGGCTTCTTTGTCACTTCTGAATTGCAAAATTGTAATCAGTATATTTAAACATAAATGTTGTCGGTCAGTGTCTAGTCAATGTATTAACACAAATGGTTAACAGTCCCTGCACAGTAGTGAGAGAATATCATAACACCTGACTGCGACACTGACGCCTGTCACTCTGTGTCCTGCTGTCTCTGTCCCCCTCGCTGTGAGACACTACTGTTCTGCTGTCTCCAGGATGCTTCATTCCCTCTAAAGCGGCTGTGAGCTGCACTTTATCAGAAGTGCTGAAGTGAACATTTGTGTGGATGTGTGGTGATATTTCTGTCTGATCACAAGTGTTTTCAGTTTTCTTCCTCTGATGAAGATCAGGGTAGTCTCAGGGGTGGACTGGTAATCTGGCATAGGCTACCTGCCGATGAACCTTTAGGGCTGTTTGGTACTGGAGCTGCAGTAGCTTCAACATCAGCAGCATAGCCTACCCTGCATAGAGCAGGCACTTGAAGGAGTAAAGGAGAGCCGTGGTCACTGAAAAATAGCTTGTACCAAGAAATGTTAATTAACAAATAAAATGCTATGAGAAAGGTTTATTTGCACAATAAGAAAACCTGCAATGCAATATAAATATATTGATTATAAGTATATTTTTAAAAGTAACTTAAGGTAAAAAAAAAGAATAAGCTACTGCATTACATTATATTATATTATTATATTCTGAATTGTCACCTGCCACCTAACTTTTGTCCTTCCTTTTATAAAAATAAAGCCATTTCCACCATAAATTGGTGCAGAAAATGTCTCCAGAATGCAGGAAATTAAGTGTTTAATGCTCAAAATCTTCTGGGGGGGAGATTGAGCGTTTACATCAATATTTCTTTTTTAACTAAATTCAAATTAATTAAGCTAATGTTGTGGTGGCAGCCCGGCTGACGGTGTGTGTCCTGTTTATTTCTCCTTTTTTCGTGTGATTCTGTTTTTCCCTTGTGTTTTGGTCTGCCTGTCTGTGTCTCCTCCTCTCCCCTTGCTCTCTCCTGAGCCCAGCTGACAATCCGCACCTGCACCTCGTCAGCCACCTCCTCTGCTTGCCAAACCTGCCAGCAATCAACTTCAACCCCGGTTCTCCACACAATCTCTGTTTAATCGTCGTTGCTCCTGACCTGCTGCCACTTCCTCACTCAATGATGGGATGAGGTTGCATACAGAGGGAGAGAAAGTAGAGGAGAGAGGAGCTCAGTGCATCATGGGAAATCCCCCGGCAGTCTAGGCCTATAGCAGCATAACTAAGGGATGGTTCAGGACTCACCTGAGCCAGCCCTAACTATAAGCTTTATCAAAGAGGAAAGTCTTAAGCCTACTCTTAAATGTGGAGATGGTGTCTGCCTCCTGAACCCAAACTGGAACCTGGTTCCACAGGAGAGGAGCTTGATAGCTGAACGCTCTGGCTCCTAGTCTACTTTTGGAGACTCTAGGAACCACAAGTAACCCTGCATTCTGGGAGCGCAGTGCTCTGGTGGGGTAGTAAGGTACTATGAGCTCTTTAAGATAAGATGGTGCCTGACCATTAAGAGCTTTGTAGGTAAGAAGAATGATTTTAAATTCTATTCTGGATTTTACTGGAAGCCAATGCAAAGAAGCTAAGACAGGAGAAGTTCCTGTCAGAACACGTGCTGCAGCATTCTGGATCAGCTGAAGAGTCTGGACTTTTTCGAGCAGCCTGATAATAAGGAATTGCAGTAATCCAGCATGCATGGACTAGTTTTTCTGCATCATTTTTAGACAGGATGTTCCTGATTTTCGCAATATTACGTAGGTGAAAAAAGGCGGTCCTTGAAATTTGCTTAATGTGAGATTTAAACGACATGTCCTGATCAAAGATAACTCCAAGATTCCTCACAGTGGTGCTGGAGGCCAGGGCGATGCCATCAAGGGAAACTATATCTTTAGATAATGCGTCACGGAGGTGCTTGGGCCCCAGAACAATAACTTCAGTTTTATCTGAGTTTAACATTAGAAAATTACAGGTCACCCAGGTTTTAATATCCTGAAGGCACATTTGAAGTTTAGCTAACTGATTAGTTTCATCTGGCTTCATCGATAACTGAGTATCATCTGCATAACAATGAAAGTTTCTGGAATATTTCCTGATAATATTGCCTAAAGGAAGCATATATAAAGTGAAGAGGATTGGTCCGAGGACAGATCCTTGAGGAACTCCATGACTAACTTTGGCATGCATGGAGGACTCATCGTTAACATGTACAAACTGAAATCGATCTGATAAATAGGACTTAAACCAGCTTAGAGCGGTTCCTTTTATGCCAATGAAATGTTCCAGTCTCTGCAATAGGATCTGATGGTCAATAGGTATCAAATGCAGCACTAAGATCTAATAAAACCAGTACAGAGACAAGTCCTTTGTCTGATGCAATAAGGAGGTCGTTAGTAATTTTCACCAGTGCTGTCTCTGTGCTATGATGAACTCTAAATCCTGACTGAAAATCCTCAAAATTTCTCTGTAGAAAGTCACACAGCAACTGCTTTCTCCAGAACCTTAGAGAGAAATGGAAGGTTAGATATAGGTCTATAGTTGGCTAAAACATCTGGATCAAGTTTGGGCTTTTTCAGAAGAGGTTTAATTACAGCTACTTTAAAGTACTGTGGTACATAGCCTGTTGATAAAGATAGATTGATCATATCTAGTATAGAAGTGCTGACTAAGGGTAAAACTTCTTTAAGCAGCCTAGTTGGGATGGGGTCTAAGAGGCAGGTTGATGGTTTAGATGAAGAAATTATTGAAGTTAGTTGGTAAAGATTGAGGGAAGCAAAACAGTCTAAACATGTATCTGGTTCTACAGCTGTTTCTAAGGTTCCTGAGTTAAGAGATAAGTCGGTGCCAGTTGAGGGCAGGTCTTGGTGAATTTTGTTTTTAATAGTTAGAATTTTATCATTAAAGAAGCTCATGAAATCGTAACTACTGAGAGCTATGGGAATACTTGGCTCAATAGAGCGGTGACTCTCTGTCAGCCTGGCTACAATGCTGAAAAGAAACCTTGGGTTGTTCCTATTTTCCTCTATTAATGACGAGTAGTACGCTGCTCTGGCATTACGGAGGGCCTTCCTATAAGTTTTAAGACTATCTTGCCAAATTAAACGAGAATTTTCCAGTTTGGTGGAACGCCAATTCCTCTCAAGTTTCCGCGATATTTGCTTTAATTTGCGAGTTTCAGTATTATACCATGGAGCTAACCGTCTTTGTTTTAGTATTTTCTTTTTTAGAGGGGCTACAGAGTCGAGTGTCATTCGCAGCGAGCCTGCAGCACTATCAACAAGATGATTGATTTGGGAGGGACTGAAACTAGCATAGGAGTCCTCCGATACTTTGTAACTTGATAATGAATTTAGAGCTGATGGAATCGCATCCTTAAATTTAGCTACAGCACTATCAGACAGACATCTTGTATAGAAATTTTTGCCCAATGGCGAGTAGTTCAGCAATACAAACTCAAAAGTTATCAAACAGTGGTCGGACAAAGAGGGAACACCACTAAATGTTCAATTTCAATACCATACACCAAAACAAGGTCGAGGGTGTGGTTAAAACAGTGAGTCGGTTCATGAACACTCTGAGAGAAGCCAATGGAATCTAACAGAGATAAACGCAGTACTGAAGCGGTCATTTTCAACGTCCACGTGAATTTTAAAATCCCCTACAATAATAACTTTGGCTGTTTTAAGGACTAAAGTTGACAAAAACTCTGCAAATTCAGATAAGAATTCAGAGTACAGGCCAGGTGCTCGGTACACTAACAAAAAGAATTGGTTGCAGTGATTTCCAACTTGGGTGCGAAAGAATAAGGCTTTCAAATGAGTTATAGTTTAGTTTAGGTTTAGAGCTGATTAGTAGGGTAGAGTCGAAGATAGCTACAACTCCACCTCCTCGGCCTGTGCCTCGAGGAGTGTGAGTATTAATATGACTGGGAGGGGTGGATTCATTTAGGCTAACATATTCTCCATCACCCAGCCAGGTTTCAGTAAGACAAAATAAATCAATATCATAATCTGATATTAGTTCATTTACTAGTACACCTTTAGAAGAGAGAGATCTGATGTTTAAGAGTCCACATTTAACTCTCCTATTCGTTTACACTATTGCTCTTGTGGTTTTAATTTTTGAGGTTTTTACGTACAGCTCCTCTTCTGTTTACTGTTTGATTTAAATAATTTCGATGGTCGGGGGGCAGACACTGTCACTATAGGATTTTCATTAAGTAACTCCTGGAATGGAGGAGCAGGGAAGCGTGTTAGATTGCGACTCTGCGTAGGGTTTTGGGTGGGTAACTGCTGAAAAAGAAGGGCAGAGAAGTGTGTTAGACTGCGCCTCTGCCTCCTGGTCTCAACTCTGGGTTGTCATGGATTTGGTCCACTAATAAACTTGGCCAGATTTCTAGAAATGAGAGCTGCTCCTTCCCAAGTGGGATGGATGCCGTCTCTCCGGATCAGACCAGGTCTTCCTCAGAAAGTCTGCCAATGATCAACAAAGCCCACATCGTTTGCTGGACACCACCTCGACAACCAGCGGCGGAATGACGACATGCGGCTATACATGTCATCACTGGTCAGATTTGGCAGGGGTCCAGAGAAAACTACGGTGTCCGACATTGTTTTTGCATATGTACACACCGACTCAACATTAATCTTAGTGACCTCCGATTGGCGTAACTGAGCCTCCATGTCTACAAATAAACTACACTTGTTACACGTACCATTACCGCTAAAGGAGGCAGAGGAGTAACAACATCTGACACACCGAGCAGGAGAAAGTAGGAGAGAGGGAGAAGGAGAAGCCGTCGCAAGCTGCTAAGCTAAAGTACTGTAGCGTCAGCTACCAAAACTTTTGAACAACTATGAGATTGAACAGCAGTCACTAAAAGATGGAAAGAACTGTGAGTGTTTAGGCAAAATTACTGTAAGAATAAGTGTTTAGCGGACAGTTGGCTGCTGTAATCTAACAAATGTAACTGTTATTTAGCGAGAGCAGCACAACACGGTACCAACACACAAGCACCGGAAACGGAAATGAGTCGAAACGCTTACCGCAGTACGTCAGCAGCATTCCAACTTCCAGTCTATGCCACTCTGATGTACTGACCCTGAAGAAACTCTCAGGCTGAAATTGCTGTAGTAATTGTAGAATGGAGTGAGTTGTTGATGTTGGAATATGGTACCTGTCGAGCATTTCCAGCACCAGCTTGTGGGGCATTGAGCCAAAGACGTTGGCCATGTCTAACCACAGCGCAACCAGATCACTCTAGTTCTCCTTAGCACACCCTTGTGCTCTAAACAGCCTTGTACCACAGGGATGCCACCTTTCTGCACTACAGTGTCCATGTATCCTTTCTTGAGCAAGACCAGCCACTTATCTACAATGCTGAAGAAAATCTTGCCCTCAACACTGAGCGGTGAGATGATTCTAAACTGGCCGATGTCCTTGGAATCCTCCTCTTTAGGAATCCACACTCCCTCTGCAAACTGCCACAGTTGTGCTGCTCTTCCCCTTTTCCAGATGACCTTCAAGATCTTCCAAAGCCAGTGTAGTAGTTTGGGACAATGCTTTTACACTTTATTGGATGTTCCGCATGGTCCTGGTGCTGACCTGGACCTTGCTTTCCTCACCACATCCTGAACTTCTTTCAGGAATGGCTCCCTCAGGAGAAATTGCTCAGCAGATTCTCTTGGTCTTATCACTGCCCTAGATCTTGGTCTCTTGTGGGGTCACTGAAGTTGTTGTAAAAATGTTGGTCAACTTCCTCCTTCTAACTGGCTAGGCTTCCAGTGTGTCACTGTCCCAGGACCTCCTTATTGAACCAAAATGAGTTGTTGATGAAGCCAGTCCGCTTCCTAGCCCTTTCCCTCTGCTACCTCTTGTTTTGCTCGGCTCTTTGCAGGATTAGTAGCAACGTCCTGAGCATGAGATAGAGCTCTGCCAGTGCTGCCCACTCCTCTTTACTAACCTCTTTGTGCTGTTTCTTCAAGGCTTTTAGTTCTTTCCTGATGTTGTGGATTTTGACTGCTCTCTGGTTCTTGATGTAAGGCCATGTTCACTATGATGGTTGTCATTGTCAGGAGCCTCCTCTCCATATCCTCTATTACTTCTGGCACCTTCTCAGCATCCTCGTCAAAATTCTGCCACTCAGTTGTTTTAGAGGCTTGAGGCCTACGCCGTAGGTGACTGCATAGGCCGACCGGAAGTACCCTGCGCTTTGAGGTAACATTTACTAGCGGCCAAAACGGCAGCTGTAACACAGTGAATCAATATATTTGACTCGTTTTGCTATCAGAATGTGATCCATTCGGTCGGTAACATTTGAAAAGGCTCCACCAGCCGCACCTTTAAAATTTTACCCCCATTTACGTTAGTGGAGTGCTAAACCGGAAGTTAGCCTGCTCATCCAGCAAATGTCAACACAGTGGGCACTGTAGCGCTACTGCCGACTAGCGTGGAGGTGTAATTGCAGAATAACGGACTCACCTACGCACAAGTATAAATGTATGGCTACATGCGTAGCCTACGGCGTAGGTACACACGTAGACCCTACGCAGGAGTATAAATGGGCCTTAAGTGACTGAAGGAACTGTTTGCACCACTTAGAGGTGCTGGGCTCTGGGGGTGCTTCCAGGCTCTGCTCCTCATCTGTCTCACCAGGTGGTTGACCTGTGCATTGTAGTGCTTGCAATTTCTTCTTGCCTTTCATCCTTGCTTTGTGGATCTTTAGGCCTCTCGTTCTTGCAGATCTTTCTACACAAGCACTCTCTACTCGTCAAAATTTCTAAGTTGATATTGGTCGATAACCTTGTTTCTGTCTGTCTGGGGCCTAATGGTGTTACAAGTGCACGCTGCACCATGCACGTACCTGACAATTATATTCATAGGCCAATGAATTTACCACAGTTGTTACAGGTGTAACCCCCTGGGTTATTTTGCCTTAAAACCCCTGAGTATTTTTCATGTTCATATATGTACAATTGATTGAGTAGTGAAATGTTTTCAATAATAGATATTTACGTTTAGAGTACTGAAATTTCCTGAAGGCCTTGAACGTACATATACATGAATTACACGCAGCGATGTGTTAAAACCTAACCTGTTTTGTTTGACATCTTGTAATGCTGTTTGTGTATTTAACTTTGTATTTGTCAGTCAAGAGGCATCATTGGTTGAGTGGTTGGGAGATCACACAGCGAGGATCAAGTGTGTGTGTGAGAGAGCAGATCGTCATGCTCCCGTTTTCTAGCCGCCTCAAAGAGAGGACTGGAGAAAAGACGTCAAACGTCATTCAAACGTGTTTTTTTTTTTTTACTCAGTAAAGGGTGTGATTTAAAATGTGGCGAAGTAAAATACTTCAAAGAAAACAAACTCAAGTAAAAGTAAAATTACGGATTATTAAAACAACTTAAAAACAATTTCACAAAAAAACTACTACTACTCAATTACAGTGGAGCAAGTAAATGTAATTCGTTACTTTCCACCTCCGGTGTTATCACTTCAGTGAATGGACAATCTGGCAGAGGCTGGTTGGACAGCCGGGTTTAAGACTAGGGTGACCAGACGTCCCCGTCTGGAGTTGTCCCCAGAAATGTCCCCGTTTTTAACTGTGTGTTAATCATAGACTGGCAGAGGTCACTTATAGACGGAGCACGGTACGGATCCGGACCCAGCCGCCGTCCTCTGCGGACCACCGACCTACAGCCGATTTATTATTGATTTTAACCCGCGCAGCTTTTCTAGCATTTACTGTACTGGTTTAGCGGCCAGGAAACTCACAGACCAATCGCATATGCTCCAATCGTCTCATGTGACGCTGCTCAGCCAATCAAATCTGTGCATTCCGATGCTTGCGAGTCGAGTCCGCAAGATTCACCAGAGACGTTTTGGAAATGTACACAAATTGAGGAGACAAAAGGGAAAAGAGATTTCACATGGCTTTTCAAGAAGTACAATCAAGAATGTACAGATTTTTTTACATGTACATTCCTCCCACGGGCAGCTCACGTTTCTCACTTAACAAGAGAAAGTAGGGAAGTGGTAGCTCTATAAGAAGGAAAGAAAGAGAAGAGGAGGTATTACAGCTGTTCATTTGTTATGATGTGTTGAGTGTTTATTATAAAATTGGTTAAGACTACACTTAATCACTTCAAGCTACACTTTTTATGTCATTTATTCTAAAAATTAGGCACTTTATTTTAGTTTACTTAAATTTAGAATTTGTTATTAGAGAAAAAAAACATATGTTGATACAACTACACGTTATGGTACTGAATGATAATGCAAATTAGTTGTTTTGATGTTGCTTTGGGAAATTTTCTCTAACCTCTGGACCTCTTTAAATTCTAATTGAATATCCCTGGTATAAGGTGTTATCAGACCTGAAATCAGATTTACGTGGCCAGGAACTGATTGTCATCCGCGGGAGCATGCATAGCATGTAACGTTATCGCCCAGTTTCTTGTTTTTGCCCCCATTCATCATGAGGTGAACTCAAAGATCTAAGACTTTCTGTATGTACACAAAAGGCCTATTTCTCTGATATTGTTCACAAATCTGTCAAAATCTGTGTTGGTGAGCACTTCTCCTTTGCCAAGATAATCCATCCATCTCACAGGTGTGGCATATCAAGATGCTAATCAGACAGCATGGTTATTGCACAGGTGTGCCTGAGGCTGGCCACAATAAAAGGCCACTCAAAAATGTGCAGTTTCATCACACGGGCACAATGCCACAGATGTCGCAAGTGTTGTGTTTATAATTTTGTTCAGTGTATGTTGTTTATAAAGACCTTACATAATAAACCATTATGCTCCATATTTGTATAGCACCTTTCTAGTCTTTTCGACCACTCAAAGCGCTTTTACACTACATCTGCATTCACCAGTCACACACATTCATACACTGAGCCTTGCCCAAGGACACGCAACCAGGGGGAGCCAGGGATCGAACCGCCGACCTTCCGATTAACGGCCAACCCGCTCTACCCTCCTGAGCCACAGCCGCCATCTCTCCTCTTTCCTCAGATTGTGCACTGGATCAGACTCATACATGTGGCTTTAGTTGCTAGTCCGCTATGACAGCTACCCAGATTTTTGACATGAAATGAACAAAGTCTTATAAAGCAATGTCTGGTTAATGGACATAGTTTAAAACACGTCAGCCAACACGAACTACAACAACAACAACTAGACCCAGTGTTCTTTTTGAGAAAACACCACTTTACTTCAGGTTACTGTACTTCATGTGTGGACATTAGTGAACTGCAGAGAAAGATAACAAAACAAAGTTATATTTGTAATAACATTGGTATTTGATTACCGGTTATGTTCACATAACTGCTGTTTTTCCAAATGCACTTTGTTATATTTTAATTATTTCCATACTGAAGCTAACTTCCAAAAGAATAATTTTAGCACATATCACATAATAGTCCAATCTTGTTACAAGGTAAATATTCTTTTTCAATTTCACATCATAAGCTCTATTTTACTTATTGTACTGTTGTTGCATTGTCTACCATTCCATAGGCCTAGAGATGGTTTACTCTTAAAGGCTCCCTGCTGTTGTAAGTTAGATCAACTTACAGTGGTATGCTTTGGTTGTTTAAATATTGAAATAAATAATTCAGTTAATAAAAGTGTGGATTTTGCGTTTTTACTCTTTTACTTGTGTGTTACCAGTGTTGGGACAATACTCTGTGTGCCTATATTTCGTTCAAAAGAACATCATTTATGTGTTTAAACAGCTACACTATTTGCATTCATCATAGATTGAAACATTATGAATTTGATAACCGCTATCATTTACATTTCAAAGCAGGAAATAAAAAACATTGTTGAAATACAACATGTGCACAGACCCAGGAAAGTTAATGATCTAGATCTAGTTCATTTTTATTCTAGTTCATTTTTGTCAGTTGTCTGAGTTGAATATACAGGTCAACTGTTTCAAATACATCATTTGTTAATTTCAAATGATGCTGTGACATTAGGTCCACACAGATATGGAACACACAATCATCAGATGGAAAGTCTTTGAGGTAGATTTGAACCTTCTTCAGGTCCACATGGTGTAAACAGTCTCTTCCTCCATACAGATCAGAGACTGCATACAATATGGAGGGACGTCCATGAGGTGATCGTGAGTTGTGGACTTGACGGACTTGACGGACTCTGTGGTTGTTCCAAGTTATTAATACCTCATCAAGTTGTTCCTAGGATGCTAATAGTAGGGTGGGGGGTGGTGGTGGCCAGTTTTAACTAATTGTAATAAGTGCTTTATCTACCATTTTATCATAGTTCTTATTGCTGGTTCACATTTCTTTTCCTTTCAGCAGTTCCAGTCCCAGATTGTTTTTGCTTATTAAAAATATATTTTGAATCACGTCTCTGCCTCATCATTGGAGAGGGGTCCAACTGCAGACCTCCACTGTCAGGCCGGTCAGTTTTTTTTTTTTTACACGTGATGCATCTCGGTTGTTTCACTACTCTACACATCGCAACAGCGGTTGGTGACTGGTTAGCATTATCCAAAACATTGAGTAAAGTCTGAATGCATTTCTCTTGGTATATGTTCGCCATCAATGGCTACCGCTGTCAATATTGTACATATAAATCACACAAATTACAGAATGTTACACGTGTGTAAGTTAGGTTATTTGTTGTTCTACATAGGTAACGTTAGGCTACGCCAACGGTGGCTAGCGTTAGCTCCTGTAGCAGGATTAGCTTTTTAGGATTAGCTATTCATACTGTATGAAGCTACTGTGTGTTCGTTTTTTTGTAAAGCATTTTTGCAAGGGCATAGGTTTGCATTTGTCTCAACATGTTGACGATGCTTAGGTTAGTTATTTGTCCAAAAGAAGATAAAATAAAAATCTGTATCGTTTAGACTGTTCGGTGTAGCTTTTCACTCTTAACGTTAAACAGTGTGCAAAGACTTTTCTGGCTGTACAAATTGATCTTAGTTGAATTGAAGTTTATGTACCACAACAGTGTTTCCCAACCCTTTCCTGAAGAAAGTTTCCCCCTGTCCTGTATGATTTAATCTCTCCCTGTTTCAAGCTGACTGATTCATAATGCAGCTTCAGGATTCATAATGAGTTGATAGTTTGAATCAGCTGTTTTGGAGCAGTGAGATATTTACAGTTATCCACATAAAGATACTACTCCTCACCACAGCCACAGCTGGCATATCCTATTTTTGCATGATTTAGATGTACAAATATTGTAAATGTAAACACTCCGTATTTGTATAGCGCCTTTCTAGTCTTTTGACCACTCAAAGCGCTTTTACACTACATCTGTATTCACCAGTCATACACATTCATAAACTGAGCTTAAGTGCTCAAATGGAAACTAACATTCACACACATTCATACACTGGTGGAACAGCCAGGGTTCAGTATCTTGCCCAAGGACATTTCGACATGCAACCTCCTGAGCCACAGCCGCCCCACTATTGATAGTGGTAGGTATTTTGATGGAGCATGCAGAGACTCATGCATTCAGACTCTTTTTTAATGTTTTGGATAATGCAAATCAGTCACTGCTGCCAACTCCTTTTCTAACTGTGTAATCTGTGTGTGTACAGTGAATAAAGTAAAAGTATTATTACAGTAGGCTATTGTCTCCATTCATTTTTAAAAAGTGGATATTTACAAAATTATCGATACAGGTATACATGTTGTATTGCATGTGTGTTCATTTTTACGGATTGCAGAGTTTGATAGTCCACATAGTCCAGCAGAATTCTAGTTACGGTCCAGAAGGAGAGTCTGAGCTCTTAATCATGCATCTGTGGGGGTCAGTAATTAATTTGCCAACAACCATTATTTTTCACAAATGTACATTATATTAAGATAAATAAACATGTTTTCCAAACAAACTATGCTGCGCACTGCATGAATGTCATTATGACATGATTAATAATAATTAATATGATACCATAAAGGGCAGATTTGCGGTCTCTCCTTGAGCAGTAGTCTTTGTTGGTTTATTTCAGGCTTTTAAAAGTATCACATCTGGAGCAAGTAGTGGGCTGCTGTGTGTGAGAGAAAGTGTTGACCACATAATGAGCAATGAAGTCTCTGTCCAGGCTTCTATTATTTATTTATTAATCCTGTTGGGAACATTTGTTATAAGCTCAAATTGTAGTTACACAGTTGTCCATTTTTCCTATTAAATTCAGCTGATTGCAGTAAAATACCTTAGTATATTACTCTTCAAAGGTAAATTATGAATGAGAAGTGTGTGTGTTTCTTTTAGGATGACAGCTGCCTAACAGAGGAGGTCTGCAGCAAAAGTGGCCTGACAGAGGAGGTCTGCAGCTGCCTGACAGAGGAGGTCTGCAGCTACCTGACAGAGGAGGTCTGCAGCAGAAGTGGCCTGACAGAGGAGGTCTGCAGCTGCCTGACAGAGGAGGTCTGCAGCTGCCTGACAGAGGAGGTCTGCAGCAGAAGTGGCCTGACAGAGGAGGTCTGCAGCTGCCTGACAGAGGAGGTCTGCAGCTACCTGACAGAGGAGGTCTGCAGCAGAAGTGGCCTGACAGAGGAGGTCTGCAGCTACCTGACAGAGGAGGTCTGCAGCAGAAGTGGCCTGACAGAGGAGGTCTGCAGCTACCTGACAGAGGAGGTCTGCAGCAGAAGTGGCCTGACAGAGGAGGTCTGCAGCTGCCTGACAGAGGAGGTCTGCAGCTACCTGACAGAGGAGGTCTGCAGCAGAAGTGGCCTGACAGAGGAGGTCTGCAGCTACCTGACAGAGGAGGTCTGCAGCAGAAGTGGCCTGACAGAGGAGGTCTGCAGCTACCTGACAGAGGAGGTCTGCAGCAGAAGTGGCCTGACAGTGGAGGTCTGCAGCTGCCTGACAGTGGAGGTCTGTAGTTGGACCCTCTTACATCAGTAACATTTCTGTGTGGCCATTGTCTTCTATTTCAATTAACCAAGGTTTAAATAGTATTTCCTGGGGTGCAATTCCCTAGGTGGCATAGTTTGGCTTTCATTCAATTCCGCCCCTTCCTGGTCCACCATGCCACATGTCTACACTGATTTCCAGTGCTTGGACCAAAGGTAATGGTCTGTTTCAGCTTGGTTCTCACACACACAGCATCCAAAAAGTAGCCTGCAATGATCTTTGGGTCATTTTTTGGTTGTTTTTTTTTAAGCTTCAAGCCATAGCTTTCTAGAAAATTCATCAATGCATCCAATGATTCCAATTCCAAATAGCTTAAGATTGTCATTACCATCAATGTGCCACAGCTGTGGTAAACATGTCTTTGTAGTTTGTTTTTGACCTTCACCAACCAATAACTTTAGCAATATTCAAACTGTTTCTATGTCAGTCACAATTCCATGTAACCAACATTTTTGGTGCATTCATCTATAACCATGAGACTGACCAGATGTTTCCAGTTGTTCAGTGATGGTTGCCACATCAACCACATGGGTTTGATGTGTCTACGTCACAGCTGCTTCTTGCTTAAAATCCTTTCAAGGGCGTCTTTGCTTAGTGCAATCCCGTGTGAATCAGAAAGCAAACGAAGTATTTCATCTGTAGTCTTCAATGTACTCAATCCATTTGTGTCAAACTTAATATGAGAACTCAAAGAGCTGCTACTTTGACTGTGTTTTATATCTCAGAATTTCATCTCACATGGACGTGGTTAGGCCTATTTTAGGGGGGCTGAAGCTACCCTAACATGGTCCTAAGCCCCCCCAAATAAGAAATAATTACTATTAGATGTTTTGTTAATATAGTACAGTAGATGTGTTCTCAACAAACTGAAGAAAGAATATTGATTAATACTAGAGAATAATACAAATCTAATTTGTATTTATTGGCTTAATCGTTCCGGTTGTTTCCTCTGCTTCATAATTTAAATCCCTACTGTGGTCGGGCACTAGCCTGCCTTTCATCGCTGCTCTGCCGAGCTGAGAGCAATGTCACTGCGTACACAGACATGTCAAGGAAGATTGATTCGTAGTGAGTGATACAGAGTGAAACTGTAAGTTGTTGTTAATGACTGCTTGATCTGAACTGAAGCTACATTTACTTGAGATAAAGGAAAGAGGATATTTTAGCTGCCTATGGAAAACACTAGGTCAGCAGTAGTCTGCAGGTCAGTAGTGGTAAACAGGTCTGTAGTGGTCTGCAGCTCTATGGAAATATGGGGTGTTTTGTTTTCTACTAACAAGTCTAGGCACCAAAACAGGGCCTAAACAAAATTATTTCATCATATTTACTATGTTCTGACCAACATAACTTTCTGCATTTATTGGTTGTAATAAATTAAATAAATATGTAGATGTTGCATATATGGCTAGGATATAAATGAGCACATAGCCACAGTTATACACACAGGAAATATAATAAAATAAAAGCAATCATACGTGCATGCATCCGTACATATAGTAATAATTACTCCAAATATTTTATTCCTTCCACCATCAGGTTATTAAATTCAGACAGTAGCCACTTTAAATAGGATAAATAACTACTTATTGTTAGAATCAGAAGGAGCTTTATTGCGAAGTAGTGTTTTACACATACGAGAAATTTGCTATGGTTATAATGTGCTACACGTAGACAAACATACAGTTGACATAAATAAATGTAGAATATATGTATATAAATATGGAATAAACAAATCCAAGTTATATACAGTGGGTACGGAAAGTATTCAGACCCCTTTAAATTTTTCACTCTTTGTTTCATTGCAGCCATTTTCCAAAAATCAAAAAAGTTCATTTTATTTCTCAGTAATGTACACTCAGCACCCCATCTTGACAGAAAAAAAACAGAAATGTAGAAATTTTTGCTAATTTATTAAAAAAGAAAAACTGAAATATCACATGGTCATAAGTATTCAGACCCTTTGCCGTGACACTCATATTTAACTCAGGTGCTGTCTATTTCTTCTGATCATCCTTGAGATGGTTCTACACCTTCATTTGAGTCCAGCTGTGTTTGATTATACTGATTGGACTTGATTAGGAAAGCCACACACCTGTCTATATAAGACCTTACAGCTCACAGTGCATGTCAGAGCAAATGAGAATCATGAGGTCAAAGGAACTGCCTGAAGAGCTCAGAGACAGAATTGTGGCAAGGCACAGATCTGGCCAAGGTTACAAAAAAATTTCTGCTGCACTTAAGGTTCCTAAGAGCACAGTGGCCTCCATAATCCTCAAATGGAAGACGTTTGGGACGACCAGAACCCTTCCTAGAGCTGGCCGTCCGGCCAAACTGAGCTATCGGGGGAGAAGAGCCTTGGTGAGAGAGGTAAAGAAGAACCCAAAGGTCACTGTGGCTGAGCTCCAGAGATGCAGTCGGGAGATGGGAGAAAGTTGTAGTAAGTCAACCATCACTGCAGCAATCCACCAGTCGGGGCTTTATGGCAGAGTGGCCCGACGGAAGCCTCTCCTCAGTGCAAGACACATGAAAGCCCGCATGGAGTTTGCTAAAAAACACCTGAAGGACTCCAAGATGGTGATAAATAAGATCCTCTGGTCTGATGAGACCAAGATAGAACTTTTTGGCCTTAATTCTAAGCGGTATGTGTGGAGAAAACCAGGCACTGCTCATCACCTGTCCAATACAGTCTCAACAGTGAAGCATGGTGGTGGCAGCATCATGCTGTGGGGGTGTTTTTCAGCTGCAGGGACAGGACGACTGGTTGCAATCGAGGGAAAGATGAATGCGGCCAAGTACAGGGATATCCTGGACGAAAACCTTTTCCAGAGTGCTCTGGACCTCAGACTGGGCCGAAGGTTTACCTTCCAACAAGACAATGACCCTAAGCGCGCCGCTAAAATAACGAAGGAGTGGCTTCACAACAACTCCGTGGCTGTTCTTGAATGGCCCAGCCAGAGCCCTGACTTAAACCCAATTGAGCATCTCTGGAGAGACCTGAAAATGGCTGTCCACCAACGTTTACCATCCAACCTGACAGAACTGGAGAGGATCTGCAAGGAGGAATGGCAGAGGATACCCAAATCCAGATGTGAAAAACTTGTTGCATCTTTCCCAAAACGACTCATGGCTGTATTAGATCAAAAGGGTGCTTCTACTAAATACTGAGCAAAGGGTCTGAATACTTATGACCATGTGATATTTCAGTTTTTCTTTTTTAATAAATTTGCAAAAATTTCTACATTTCTGTTTTTTTCTGTCAAGATGGGGTGCTGAGTGTACATTACTGAGAAATAAAATGAACTTTTTTGATTTTTGGAAAATGGCTGCAATGAAACAAAGAGTGAAAAATTTAAAGGGGTCTGAATACTTTCCGTACCCACTGTATATATAATAAAATGTATATTTGTATGCAAGCCAAACTACAGAGCATAATCACACTCTGATTGAACTACAGTGCAGTAACTGTAATTAAATCTTCTTTGGACCTGCAGTTACAGCAGCTTTTGTTCAACAGAGGAGAAATGGAAGAAGAAAATATGATTGTTGCTTTTTAATTGTTAAAGTGTTCATATTATACTCAATTTCAGTTTTTACTTAGGGTTATACCAGAACAGGTTTACATAACAGGTCCAAGGTACAAGGTTTATTTGTTATTATACAGCACAAGGCTGCATAACGAAATGAAATTGGTAGATTTTAACTTACTATCTCATTATTTATTCTCATTTTGACTTAATATGATTTTTTTTTTTTCATTTTATTTATTTACAGTGGGTACGGAAAGTATTCAGACCCCTTTAAATGTTTCACTCTTTGTTTCATTGCAACCATTTTCCAAAAATCAAAAAAGTTCATTTTATTTCTCAGTAATGTACACTCAGCACCCCATCTTGACAGAAAAAAACAGAAATGTAGAAATTTTAGCAAATTTATTAAAAAAGAAAAACTGAAATATCACATGGTCATAAGTATTCAGACCCTTTGCTCAGTATTTAGTAGAAGCACCCTTTTGATCTAATACAGCCATGAGTCGTTTTGGGAAAGATGCAACAAGTTTTTCACATCTGGATTTGGGTATCCTCTGCCATTCCTCCTTGCAGATCCTCTCCAGTTCTGTCAGGTTGGATGGTAAACGTTGGTGGACAGCCATTTTCAGGTCTCTCCAGAGATGCTCAATTGGGTTTAAGTCAGGGCTCTGGCTGGGCCATTCAAGAACAGCCACGGAGTTGTTGTGAAGCCACTCCTTCGTTATTTTAGCGGTGCGCTTAGGGTCATTGTCTTGTTGGAAGGTAAACCTTCGGCCCAGTGATGCTGCCACCACCATGCTTCACTGTTGAGACTGTATTGGACAGGTGATGAGCAGTGCCTGGTTTTCTCCACACATACCGCTTAGAATTAAGGCCAAAAAGTTCTATCTTGGTCTCATCAGACCAGAGGATCTTATTTATCACCATCCGAGTCCTTCAGGTGTTTTTTAGCAAACTCCATGCGGGCTTTCATGTGTCTTGCACTGAGGAGAGGCTTCCGTCGGGCCACTCTGCCATAAAGCCCCGACTGGTGGATTGCTGCAGTGATGGTTGACTTACTACAACTTTCTCCCATCTCCCGACTGCATCTCTGGAGCTCAGCCACAGTGACCTTTGGGTTCTTCTTTACCTCTCTCACCAAGGCTCTTCTCCCCCGATAGCTCAGTTTGGCCGGACGGCCAGCTCTAGGAAGGGTTCTGGTCGTCCAAAACGTCTTCCATTTGAGGATTATGGAGGCCACTGTGCTCTTAGGAACCTTAAGTGCAGCAGAATTTTTTTTGTAACCTTGGCCAGATCTGTGCCTTGCCACAATTCTGTCTCTGAGCTCTTCAGGCAGTTCCTTTGACCTCATGATTCTCATTTGCTCTGACATGCACTGTGAGCTGTAAGGTCTTATATAGACAGGTGTGTGGCTTTCCTAATCAAGTCCAATCAGTATAATCAAACACAGCTGGACTCAAATGAAGGTGTAGAACCATCTCAAGGATGATCAGAAGAAATAGACAGCACCTGAGTTAAATATGAGTGTCACGGCAAAGGGTCTGAATACTTATGACCATGTGATATTTCAGTTTTTCTTTTTTAATAAATTTGCAAAAATTTCTACATTTCTGTTTTTTTCTGTCAAGATGGGGTGCTGAGTGTACATTACTGAGAAATAAAATTAACTTTTTTGATTTTTGGAAAATGGCTGCAATGAAACAAAGAGTGAAAAATTTAAAGGGGTCTGAATACTTTCCGTACCCACTGTATTTTTATTTTATTTCAGGGTGGAGCTGTGTGTCTGACGGACTTCTGTGGGCATGGCCCTACATTGGGAATCTACCTGTGCCGTCATGAACCTAATGGGCCCTCTGATAGGGGACACCATTCTCCAAACCTGACCTAATCCTGTGCAGATACTCAGCAGCTCAACCAACCCATTCTCATCTCAATGCGTCATAACTGACTCTTTCAGACAGCGTGACAAAGCGTGAGTGAGTGTCTTTTTTTATGCTGCTAAATATTCAAATCCTTCACTGCCTTTATAATTACATATATTCAGGTTGTGTCTAAAGCATAGCACATGGACAATTTCTAAAGCTCAGCTTTCTTCTTATTAATGACTTGAGCAGCCATTACATATGAATAATAAAGTAATCAACAGAGATTTCACTCTCTAAAATTCTACCTCCCTGCTGTGGACTGGAGCCAAGCACCCAGCATATTTGGGAGGGCAGGGTGCCTTCATGGTCATATGCAGACTGTGGCGGAGATGTTTAGCTGGATGGCGCTGATCAGTGTCATGCTCTTCTTTGCAGACTTTGTGGGGGAGGGATTATAGCGCCAATGCAGAGCCACACTGGCAGGAAAGAGAACACTATGATGAAGGTAGGGTACTTCTTTAGCCCTGCTTATTCAGGTTTAACTCAACCAAGGAGATTGGTTTGCCTTACAACCACTTCATTTCTGTCTGTCCAGGTGTGTGTATGGCCAGTCTGGGTCTCTTCCTGCAGTGTGTGGTGTCGGTGCTGTGTTCTGTGCTAATGGACTGCTGGGTCACTCTGCTATGAGCCAGGGTGTAGCTCTATTGGCATGAGTGTCTCAGACAGTGTGATAACTGTCGCTGTGATGGCGGCTGTGACAGGATACTCACTTTGCGTCATTCAGGTCTTGCCATACACTCTACTGTGTCTCTATCATCAGATACAATAGACACGTAAGCTGGTCTTCCACCCACATATTTGAGTGTTCTGCATAAAATACTAATCATTTACATGCAAACACGCAGGGAAGAGTCCGTTTTCACACCTTTTCATAATGACTCTAATATAATTAGAGTTTACTAAGCCATATATCTAAGAATACTCCATATAACTCTTCATTTTCATAATTGTTTCAGCTAATTTTAAAAATCTAAATTATATTAAAGCAACAATGCATAATTGTTAAGATTGTAGGGTTTTCAAGTTATTCTGATGGTATATGTTTTTTTGATAAATAAAAAATAGACTTTATTAAAATTGGTGCAGTGCTTTCAGTCCTTTCATCCAAGCTCCACAGCTGCATGCATTACTGTTTGCCAATGTATTTTTTGACAGTTACACCTGGGGCACGTCAGAAAGTTTCCAATTCTACACAAAGAAACTAGCAATTACTAGTTACTTTGTAGAACCTTAAATATCCAACGAAGGTTAAAGTCAAGGGCAACTGGACTTGGTTAAAGATTCCAGTTGTTGCCCTTGACTTTAACCTTCGTTGGATAACTATGACCTGGATGACTGAGAATCTTCATAGACATCTGTAGAACCTTAAAGCTCAGTAATTAGAGTGATGTTTTATTTCTTGGCGACCTCACCGTGACAGTGGATCCAGGAAGTCACTACACTTTTCAGTTTGTATCAATTAAATAAAAGAGACACGTCTTAATTAGTGAGCACTAGAGGTGTTGTTAGGCAGATATTTTGATCTTTGGAGACAACTAGCCTGGCTGTTTCCCCTTTATGCTAAGCTAAGCTAAGCTAATTGCCTCCTTGCTTCAGCGCTAGTATTAACACGCACAGATAAGACTTGTTTTGATCTTTTCATCTCAGACTCAAAAAGAAAGCTTTGTTCTCAAAATGTGGATCAATACTTTAAGGACAGCATATTCTATTCTCCACTACATTACTAATTACACATGCAAG
Source organism: Micropterus salmoides (assembly GCF_014851395.1). Taxonomy (NCBI): domain Eukaryota; kingdom Metazoa; phylum Chordata; class Actinopteri; order Centrarchiformes; family Centrarchidae; genus Micropterus; species Micropterus salmoides. Next base: position 38,579,577 of record NW_024043372.1, read on the forward strand.
TTTCTTTATCTGAGATGTAATGACAGTTATTAATCTCCATTTATCTTCCTTTGCTCATCTCACATCCTTCTCTCTCCAAGGCTTTTTTCACTTCATCCAATCCCAGACTCCCTCAGCTCAGCCAAAATGACAACATAGACACATCCCATGTGGTCCAGCCACTCCTTATGCTAAAGGTCACATAAGGGGACTGACTTTACCTGGGGAAGAGCCCTCCCTTGTTTCCTCCTCTGTTTGTGGGTTGACGCAGCCAACAGCACACCAGTTTCACAGAGAGGGATGTGTTTTGACATGGCAATACTGGACAGTGCCTACATGCTCTCACAGGTAACAGTTACCTGTAATTACTGTTGGAAATAACAGTACAATATCCACTAACACATGAACTTGATTCTAATATTTAATCAATCTAAATACAGCCCATACAAATCAGCTACTGCAAGTACATGTAAATGTACTTGCAGTAGCTGGAAAATGTTCTAGTCTTTTTGACCACTCAAAGCGCTTTTACACTACATCTGCATTCACCAGTCATACACATTCATACACTGGCGCAACAGCCGTGAGGGGCAATTCGGGGTTCAGTATCTTGCCCAAGGACACTTCGACATGCAACCAGGGGGAGCCAGGGATTGAACCGCCGACCAACCCGCTCTACCCCCTGAGCCACAGCCGCCCCTCAGACACAAAATCATTAGAAATGTAAAAATTCCATTGGAGAAGTAATTTGCATTTATTGATCCATCTACTGCTGAATATATGCATTTATAGGCTTGACGGATCAGGAATAGTCTAATATGTATCCTGAATAACCCAGCAGCTCTTTCAATCTTTAGCAAGTCTAAAATTTTACTCAAACTGTTTGTGCCAGGAAACATCTTTATGCAGCTTGCATGTCATCAAACTCACTCTCTTGGCTGCCAAACAGCTTAAGCAGTGATCTGTGAACTCTTGCTCTGTAACTGTGCAGCTTTTGCCCATCAGTTACAACAAGATGTCTGTTATATGCCTGAAGGTTTCTGTTCAGTATATAAGCGTGTGTCAGTCACCTCTGCCCAAACGCTCCACAAAAACAGCGTGGGTGATTGAATACTGACACACAGCTGGAAGCATGTAGCTGCATCTCTAAATCAGTTTAGGAATTTGAGGAAATAGACAAAAACCTGCTAATGTCTGGGCCATCTTCATTACTATGACCTATACCTCAAACTGGCAGCAATGTGGAATCTGCTACACGACTAGCATATCATTAGCTTTCTCCATTACCACTATATGCCATGTAACAAATAATGGAGGGTGTGTTCTAATGATTTTTGCATATGTATAATCCATGATTAAAACATTTTACTTTAAAAAGTGAGACTCCAACAGAGCTTTGTTTGTTAGATCTTTGAATACACAGACTGTTTGCTAATATTTGTTTACATCAGTAATACTGGGCCACCCTAGCTGCATCACTCTAGGGATGGCAACGTTGGTCTGTCGGTCGCGCCACCAATTTGGATGGATTGCCATGAAATCCACTGCCATCTGTCCAGACATTTGTAGTCCCAAGAGTATGAATTGTAATAACAATGTTCCCCTGACTTGTTATGTGTGCTATCTTCAGGTCAGCATTTATTTTTATGAAGGTAAATATGGTGCAAAATGCCAGAGCTTGTAGACTTGATGTGAACTCTTGTAGAATACGATGTGAGAACTTGTAGAACAAAACTATGTACTTGTATATTAAAATTTTCACTTGTATACAATATTCACACACATGTGAGTTGAATTTGAAGTCACAAAAAGAAAAAAAACACAGGAGAGCTTGTAGAAAGAATCTGAAGTTGTATGTTGAAATTTTCACTCCTAGAAAATATTCTGAAGATGAAGTCACAGAAAAAATATGCACACACGTGTAGATTGATGTTTACATAAAAACAATGACAGCTGCAAACTTGTAATGCAACATTACTCATAGTATTTTTTTTACTTGAGTCCTTTTTCCAGTACAACCACAACTCTGTGATTACAACCTCTAGAATTGGTCTCTGCAACTTCACAAATGTGCTCTCTCCTGTTTCCTGTGACGAATTTGCGCGCCTGGAATTTTACTACTTTTCTAGCAATAAATGTGGTACAAAATAAACTTGCAGTTGTAGCTGGGAGGGGGGGAGAGGAGCAGGGGGGGAGGGGATGAACCAATGAGAAATCAGAAGACAAAGCGCTCTTTTCTGTTCTCCATGTCGGTGGAGATCGGCGATGGCACACCAAGCCAAGGTAAGTTTCTAAATACATGTTTGGTAGGTTAGTACTGTGATTAAACGCTAAATAAATGCCACTAACACCTCACATTCCTTTTAACGTGTAACACTGTTAGTGGCAAAATGAAAGTGAATGTGCAATTTGGCTAACGTTAGCTGTGTTAGTTAACAAAATGTTATATCTAACATTAGAATAAAAAACTGAACAATAACGTTATTCAGATGCAGTCGAGATTTCAGCTTTATTACGGAAAGATCGCCTTTCATGGTACGTTAGTTAAAGTTAAGACTTAATGTTACCAAGAAGTTATTTTACTTAACTTAGTCTGCTAGCTAAGGTCAAGGCTAACTCGAAACTCGAAAAGTTAGCACTGGAACAAGTGATTGTGCTACTAATGTTATAAACTTAATAACCTCATCCTTCCGCTTAAGCCTGCTCTGCACCTTGTCTTCCGACACCGAAGCTAATTCAGTGTCAGTGTCAGTGGATTAAGGTTTTAATTAATAACATGCATAACGTCACTCTTGACACCCATGACATATGGTTGTCTATCCCATAATGTTACAGACATTATTGTAACACTGATTTTTCTCATCTAGGAAATGCTGCTCAGTCATTTACTGGACAGGCTCTACAACAGACTGTCAAGTTGCCTTGAACGTGCCCCTCTGGACCTAGATTACCTAGAGTTTGTATGTTCATAGGAGCTGGTAGTACTCAGCGCACTATCAAGCCAGCTTGAGATCCGTCAAGCAATCTACAATGCTATTACTGAGGTGCATCGCTCAGTGGATTAAATGATGATGAACTTGACATTCTGGTATCAGCCATCCACTCCAGCAACCCAAATGCTGGGTACCGAATGATGTTGGGTCTTCTGCAAGCACAGGGACATCGAGTACAGTGGCAGAGGATTCGTGCATCAATGCACAGAGTTGACACTGTAGGGATTGTGTCAAGAATGTCACAGTTGCGGTGTGTGGTTTGCAGGACATACTCTGTCCTAGGTCCCAAGTCGCTGATGCATATTGACACAAACCACAAACTTATAAGGTTGGTTGTGTTAGTCAAATAGAAAACTATTGCAGGACTTCTCCACATTGTATTAAAATAGGCGATATGATTATGCCTATTTTCTTCCCCCATGGCAATTTAGGTACAATGTGGTGATATTCGGAGGAATTGATGGCTTCTCAAGGAAGGTAGTGATAATCACTAATAATAGTAATAAATGAAAGCCCTTTTTACAGCATATCTTTTTATAATTTTAATATGGACACCCAATGAATGTAGTTAAAAGTTCAGTGTTTTGTGTCATGTTTTCGTTTACCTAAATCAAACTTATAACATAAAAATGTGTGGTTCAGGGTTTGATGGGGAGTTTTCTGTATAATTCCCGCAGATAATGTATCTCAGTGTTGCCAATAACAAGGCCTCCACTACCCTTGCCTTCTTCAGTGAAGCTGTTGAGAAGCATGGCTTACCACAAAGGTAAATGTTGTACATTTAAATTGATATATATGTTTAACTATAACACACTTCACCTATTAACTTAAAGTTGTGATTTAAGTTATGTCAAATATTGCAAATGCAGCCTTTTGTTCTGGCACATTCACTTTTCAAGGGTTTGGGGAGACCATGGGGTGGAAAATGTTGATGTGGCCCACCTTATGTTCTCCATCCGAGGAACTGAGAGGAACAGCTTCATTGCAGGGAAAAGTGTGCATAATCAGAGGTAACCACGAAAAAACACAAATACATGCATACATACTTACGTGTGTGTGTGGGGGGGGGGGGTATGCATGTATGTATATGTGTTTCCTCTCTTCTCTTACTCCCCCAACATGAGTACAGTATTTTCCATTTCAGCTTGTCTTGTATTGATAATACAGAGGTATTATATTGCAACCAGTAGTCTTTGATGTTTTTATTGCTGTCATGGCATGTTTTTCTTTTATTGGCATTCTACAGTAATTATTCAGTTGGCTAATGGTTACTTTACTTGTTTTTGGTATTATGGCAAGTATTCTAAATTCTGAATTAATAATTAATTAACTAGAAGAATTCTAATTCTAAATTATGTGCGTTTAACAGAATCGAACGTCTCTGGCGAGATGTCTTCAGAGCGGTCACTTGCCTCTTCTACAATGTACTGCACCAGCTGGTGGAAGATGGTCTCCTTGACCTGTCCAGTAGTCTTCACCTCTTCTGCTGCCATTACGTCTTTATTCCCCGCTTGCAAGCCCAGCTTGATGGCTGGGACAATCATCCCCTTTCAACTGAGAGAAATCTCACTCCCAACCAACTGTGGCACATGGGACAACTACACAACTCTGAAGAGTACAATGACGAGGTATGTAATTTTCAAATATGCTCAGCAGAGAATGGAGTGAGGCAGGAGAAATAATTACTTAACTTTCAGGATTTGCGCATCCCTCTCATTGACTGGGAGAGTAGTGGCCTTACACCCTCTGATCCCAACTGTGGTGTATATTTTCCTGAGTGCGATTGCCCACTGAGACCTGGCTGGACTTCGTGCTGCCGTGGACCCAATGGGACCCTCAACATGCATGGGAGTTGACAGATACTTTGCTGCACTAGAGTATATGCACAGCATTGGCTATGTGTAGGCTTATCTCTATGAACTGCTTCTCATATCCCACAGAAAAAAAAACAACCCTATACAAATGTTGTGTTAGCTTGATGGGTGAGTTCACGAGCAAGGACTAAAGACTTTGAAGGAAACTTATTACTGCAGTGTGATTGAATTTTGTGTGATAGCTGAAAATAAAACATTTTGTTATTCCCATTGTTTATCTATTCTTTGCTTACATACATTTACACTTACAATTACATTAAGTATGCTTGTGATTCCTGACCTGTTTATCAGTTCAAACTATAATGTTGGTCAGAATGGTAAATATACTTGGGGATATATATATATATATATATATATATATATATACACACACATACACACACACACACTGTATGTACATGACTCTGTATGACATGAAATAGTGACTACTGGCATAAGTTTTGTAGATTTGTAAGTGACATTGTTGTCATGAAAGCAGAGATGGCAATAAAGTCAGTCCCTCTAATTCTCACATCCAAAGTTGGTACATACTTCGTTCAACTTTATTATACTTTGAGATATAAGTATTGAGTTTGAGGCACATAACAGAATGCTCAACTATGACTTGATTATTATCACCGTGACCTTTTACAACATTTCCTATTTTCTTGAAACTGACAAAACTTTACCTTCACCAAATCTAGTCTAGTAGATCAGTGACTCCATTAACAGTCTTAGATTTTCAGCTAAGAAAAGAACCTAGTCCAGGGAGAGCACAGAACATGGCCAAGAGGGGACTCTGTAATCGCTCCTTGACAGCAACTTTCAGCCAGCATGCACTTTTATACTTCAAGCATATTCTATTTTTGTGTTTAAAAAAAAACAACAAAAAAAAAAACAGTCGTTTCTCTTTTTTTAAATGATATAGTTGTGTTTTCAGAATCCCTCATGGGCTTCGAGGCTGTAAACATTTGATACGTGAATCAATGTAAAGATTCAATTTAAAGGAAACCAGAAAATGAAGAGACCTCATGAATTTAGAACTTGTTCCTCATAGAACACAAAAGGCTGCCATCTACTGACTATTTATGTCACAAACTACACACTTTCTAAACATGCATGGGTGATGTGCAGTGTGCCCTAACAATGGTATGCAGCAAAACTCAGACTTCATATTAGTCCAAACCCACAATCATTAGTTGCAATGCAACCTTCCAGATGATTGCAAAACTCTTCATAACCGGTGTAGTGACCAGGCAAGCGCAGGATGTGGAAACAGGTGGATGATCTTGGATGGTCTGCCTGCACAACTTCCACGGGCAGCTCCCAGCCCACCCAGAATTTTACCAGCTGCTTCAGTTTGTCTTGAATCACTGGAATGGAGGTCAATAATTACACCAATGGAAGAGAGGAGAACAAATGTTAATCAATGAAATTGTGATTTTGAGACTCAGTTTGCAATACAGATGCATTGTCCACTTTCTTCAATAGTTAAGTCTTGTAGCAACAGAAAATATTTAGCTTGTGAAGTCAGGGTATTTGGAATTAGGATACATAAATGTAAACATGGCAGGTGATGCCACAAAAAAAAGAAAGTATATTGCGATTACTACATGGATGTTGCACTCACATAAAATAAAAAAAAAAAAAAATAAGAAACCTTACCAGTCAGAGGTTTGGACACACCTGATTGAATGTTGTTTTTCTATATTTTAGTCCTCTGCTTAAATGCTTCAAATTAGTTTTGTTAAAAATAGTTAAATTATTGCCTATGTATGAATTTCTTTCTAAAGCCTTTGGCTGTGTCCGAAATCCCCCACTACTCACTATATAGTCCACTATATAGTGAGCTCGCCATTTTGTAGTGCTGTCCGAATGTATAGTGATAATTATTATACTCTATATAGTGCACTCAATGTATCCCAGAATGCATTTTGAAAAGTAGTGTACAACCGATGGTCACCAACCAAGCTGTATACACACACACACACACACACACACACACACCCCATCATGCACTGCGCTTATAGAAAAAAAAAAAAAAAAAAAAAGAACTGATTGTCCGACGGCAATGACGTAATTAACGGCGCCAAAATAACGATCGGGTAGTGTCCGAAAGTGCTGTTTTAATAATGCGAGTGAGCTCACTATATAGTGATCTACATACAACTGCCTGCATAGGGGGTAGGGAGTAGTGAATGAGGGGATTTCAGAAACAGCCTTTGAGTTTCCATCAAGGCAAAAGGAGGCTACAATCTATCAATTTTGATTTAAACACTTTTTTGGTCACTTTATAATGTTGCATGTTATTTCATAGTTTTTTTAAAGTCTTCACTATTATTGTAAATATATTACTTTCAATATGTTCTATAATGAACATATGGATCCTCACAGGAGAGCACAAAAACAATATACCGGTCTCCACAAACTGGGGTAGGTAGCCAGCAATTCTGCATTGGTTTGCAACAGGGCATTCATCGTCATCCTCCTTTTCCCTTTCTACCGGCCAGATTGTCTAGAACCATCTAAACGTAACATTTGAAGAATGACTGAATTGAACACAAGAGCAAAATAGATTAATTGAAGGGACGCTTTGCCGATTTTAAGCCACCATTAGTCATGTTTGTGTGGGCAAGAGGAAATAAAATACCTGAGTAGTGCATTCAACCATTGATTGACGTGGAAAAACCAATGGTACTACATCTGGCCTGGCCTCCAACAGTGGCAACAACATGGAGTTTTGCAATCCCTGCCTCAGCTGTTTTATTTGTTGCGAGGTTCGCCCGAACACCTACATATATTATAGATATTAGAGAGTTGTTAATTCATTCAAGGTGTAAGGATATACAAAAATATAGAAGCACGTATTTGTAAAACATTCCAGATGTGCATATGCACCTAGGGTGGCTTAAAATTCATAATTAGGTAGTAAAATATTGTACATTTCAGAAATAGATATTTAACAGTTTAACAGTTGATGAATGTAAATCCAACCAAAACAGAGCAATCCCTTTCCTAATGTATTTAAAGAGTATTGGTCGTTTGAGCTTACCGCATGCTGAAGAAGATGTTAGGAGACGGGACAGAAAGGACCCAAACGCAACACTCAGAGGGAAGGAGGTTTTATTGAGGGTTCACGGAGGGGGCTAGGGAAGAGGTGAGGGAGGAGAGGTGGACACCAGGGGATGCGGGCACGGAGGACCGAGGAGCAGGCGAAGCATGGGTGGTGAGGCGAGGAGCAGGGAGGAGCCGGGAGGGCGCCGTGGAGGAAGACCGAGAGGAGAGGACCGGAGGATGAGCCCAGCCGACTGAACGGAGGACGAGGGTGAGTGAACCTGGGAGGGAAAACAGACAGAAAGACAGGGTTAGTGACTGGAGCGACAGAATACAGGGAATATGAGAAAAAACAAGAAACATGAGAGCCTGAACGTAGAGGTGGCACCAGGTAAGGAGCAACGACGATCAAGCGAGGATGGTGTGGAGAACCGGGGTTGAAATACAGGCAGGGATGAGGTTGATTACTGGCAGGTGTGGCAGGCTGATGAGGTGCAGGTGTAGGTAGTTGGCTGGGCTCAGGAGCCGAGGGAGAGAGGAGGAGAACACAGGGAGGCAGGCAGAGCAAAACAATGGGTGAAATAAAGTGAGAAAAGAAAAGGGAAACCAGGACACTCACCATCAGCTGGGCTGTCCCCACAACAGAAGACTTTGTAAAAGCCAGACATGGTTGCTTGCTGTCAATTCAGGAAGGTCCCAAGAGAATGCCAACTGGTTAACAGCGGCCCTCTGATCCTGATCTGGTCAGCTCACTGTCTCTTTTCTTCTCATTGTCTGCCTTCTTAGAATCATCAGCTACAGTAAGCTTAATGGATAAGTTTGAGAGAAGGTATATACATTTTGTGACATGCTTTTGTGTATTCATGTGGCATCCATACTTTACATTTGGCTCTAAACCTACCAGATGTATTGTTTCCCGGATGTCAATGCCCACCCTAGTATTTGTCCAATTTGTTCCTTCCAAGGTTTTCTTTTTTTTTATTCCTTGGTAATTGAAGTTGCTACATGGTAATTCAGTTTAAGTTAAGTTACCTTCCAATCTGCACTGGAGTGGTCTGGCCCAATCTACTTTATGGACCTTGTAAAAGCTGATTAGTCTTCCCTCCTGATCCTCAGTTTCCTCTCTCATGTCAATTCTCACTTTCAGTGTTGGCTCATCTTCTTTTTGCTGTAGCAAATACCTTCTGTATAGGATCGCTGCCCTTTCTTGTACTTCAACCCTCTTCCATGCTGAAAAATATTTCAGAATTGTGTTTCTACAAGGGTATAATACTCTAGAGGGGGTAGAGCTGGGCGATATGGCCAAAAATGTTATCACAATAAAATAATTTCACATCATTCGATATCGATAACTATCACGATAAGGCACAAAATGAAGAGTAATAAAACCAAGTCACTGCAGTATTTTCTCAAACTACAATTAATGCAGAACACGCCTTAAGTCTGCATTTAATGGAAACTTCAATTTCGTTGATTTCAGTCTCTGATGCTATCTCAGGGCCAAGATTTTAGTAGGACCATACTGCAGTATTCTGCTATGTTGAAGCTACTTAAAACCAGAAAAGTGTTGTGTTCAGGGACTTTCCAATGGTTTGTATTAGAGGTAAGGGCCTTGTTTCACTTGTTATTTTGTAATATTAGGTGTCAACTAATGCTGATACTTCAATGACATGTTGAAAATACCTTTCCCCACATGAACTTGCATGAAGGGGCGTCACTTCAGCAGCAAACTGATCTCCACATATTGGGCAGGAATCCTGGGGAGTCAGAGTGAGGCTCAGGATAACACTAAATCAACTAGGCTTGCATGACACAACATTGGATACCTGAATATTACAGGAACACATGGGGCATGCCTGCAACACATGACAAAGGCAGGGCAAAGCAGGTTTTTTTTCACCTGCTACATAGTAGTACCTGTAGGCTATATGAACTGGTACTGAGTTAATTAACTGGATCATTTAACTATAGGATACAATGATTTGATTGACTTATTTAAATGTAAAAACATATACAAGGTTGTTTGTAGAATCACATTACTTCTGTTACAATGAGGTATATGTTTCAATAACTTTAAAAAAGATTCTACTTGATTTTTTACACAGCTCTATGTAGTTTTTACCTGTTGGACAGCCACATACCAGTTTGTAGAGAAAAAGAAAAAGAGTATGATGCCTGCAAGGGTGACTGCATCTACTGGCTATCCGGGCCGGTAGCTTTTTGATAAATTGAAATGACTCACAGATTGTAATAAATCCTATTATTAACATTACTGACTATTTACAGTGGGAATTGAATGTTGGACTCAATCAATTAAAGTTCACGAGGAAACTTTGATTTGAGCTTGTTACTTTGATCATTTTAATCTGAATAATTGCTTACCATACAAATAACATCCGGTTCCTGGCCTTTCTCATCTTCTGTTCAAGTTCAAAATTCTCCACCAGGAATGGGGAAAAAACAATCATTATCATTTTTAAACAAATATGTAGTAACTACAGTACTATAATAGGCAGAACACAATCCAAATACATTTTAAAGCTATAGGTGTGGTATAGATAATAAGCCGCAAATAACACAGGGAATCTACTGTTCTTTGCCACAGAATTAAATCTGATCACTTACATTATCTTCACACTGATAGGATTCAATGTGCAAAGTCAGCAACTGAAGAGGAACTGATGTGCCACAGGTCATGCAGTCATTTTTTGGCATATTCTGAAACTCAGGTGCATCATATGGCAAGGGGGTCGTGTCAATCTTTTCCTGAAGGGGGACAATATAGAAGATGTTCTTTCCAGTGATCTTCCTTTGTCCACTGCCTCCTTTGAAAGAAAAAAAGAATTTATTAAAGAAGCCTATAATGGAACGTCAGTATTCTTTAGGAAGTTTTAAAACATGAAGTACTGACCATGGTGTGGCTTCTGTCCTGTGTAAATTAGCAAACATGTGTGGTGTTATAATCTCACCTGTGGCTTTTTGTAAAAGCCAACCGCCATGCAACTGTCGCAATTTGGGGTATTCCTCAAGAAGTAATCTGGTTATCTAAAGAAGAAAAGACACACTTACAATGTGTAATGATACCAAGGTCCATACACATTGATGCTGAGAGTTACAGTATGCATAGAATGTATATAAGAAAAAATAACCAATCACTGTTTGCATCACTTGCCCTGTGCTGCCTTTGATTTTCTCAGAGTACTAAATGTTTTCACTTTGTAGTAAAGGTTGGGCTACTTTATTACTTATTCAGAGGCCAATATATTCTGCAGGCTGGCTGGTTGTTGTGGGCAATGTCATGCACTGCCTGACACTGACATTCAATCAGTTTACCAAAGACAAAATACAGTATTAATTACTAAGATAACTTGATGTTGTCTTTTTATTACATGTCTTTATTTTTACATCTAAGTTGTCAATTTTTATCCAAAAACAGTCCTTCTGAGCATGCCTCAGAGAATTCCAAACATCTGAATTTACACGTGTTTCTATACATTAGATTATTATACTCTGTTGTTAAAGTCAAAAAACTTTTCTGTTACAATCTAACCTCAATTCAACACGTGTTCAAAAACCTTTTTCTTTGCAGAGAGCACTGGCGATACAGATCTCTAACATTAGCCCAGCTCGACGTCTCTGTGAAAGGTTTATCATCACTGACTGAGTAACGTTATAAAAAAATGGAAACGTTTTTTTCTATTAGTGATTTCCTAAAATATAAATGCCATGAAAGGCGATCTTTCCGTAATAAAGCTGAAATCTCGACTGCATCTGAATAACGTTAATGTTCAGTTTTTTATGCTAATGTTAGATATAACATTTTGTTAACTAACACAGCTAACGTTAGCCAAAGTGCACATTCACTTTCATTTTGCCACTAACAGTGTTACACGTTAAAAGGAATGTGAGGTGTTAGTGGCATTTATTTAGCCTTTAATCACAGTACTAACCTATCAAACATGTATTTAAAAGAAACTTACCTTGGCTTGGTGTGCCATCGCCGATCTCCACCGACATGGAGAACAGAAAAGAGCGCTTTGTCTTCTGATTTCTCATTGGTTCATCCCCTCCCCCCCTGCTCCTCTCCCCCCCTCCCAGCTACAACTGCAAGTTTATTTTGTACCACATTTATTGCTAGAAAAGTAGCAAAATTCCAGGCGCACAAATTCATCACAGGAAACAGGAGAGAGCACATTTGTGAAGTTGCAGAGACCAATTCTAGAGGTTGTAATCACAGAGTTGTGGTTGTACTGGAAAAAGGACTCAAGTAAAAAAAATACTATGAGTAATGTTGCATTACAAGTTTGCAGCTGTCATTGTTTTTATGTAAACATCAATCTACACGTGTGTGCATATTTTTTTCTGTGACTTCATCTTCAGAATATTTTCTAGGAGTGAAAATTTCAACATACAACTTCAGATTCTTTCTACAAGCTCTCCTGTGTTTTTTTTCTTTTTGTGACTTCAAATTCAACTCACATGTGTGTGAATATTGTATACAAGTGAAAATTTTAATATACAAGTACATAGTTTTGTTCTACAAGTTCTCACATCGTATTCTACAAGAGTTCACATCAAGTCTACAAGCTCTGGCATTTTGCACCATATTTACCTTCACATCTTATTTTTTTAAATAAGATGTGAAAGGGTAAACATTTACGGTTCGTCCACATGCTATTATTGTAGTTGTAAGCATGTTAGCGTATATACAGTAGCAGATATAGTAGCAGAGAACCTCTGATGCTGATGTGGTTACAGCTATTGTGTTTGTTAAAAAAGTTCAGGGTTTGTTTCGGCATTGTGACATACATAAAGTTGTTAGACTGTCATTGCAAGTTCAAGACACGTGTCAAGTGTAGCATCAGTTAAAGACAGCACATTCTCAAGGCCAGTAATGAGAAGTGGATGAATGTGTTGCTCTCAATTTATAGTGGGTAAAATAAAATGGTGGACAGAAACAATGTTAACCCTTTGATGCACAAGCTATGCAAACCCCTTCTAATGCACATGTGTCAAAAATTACCTGTATTCATTTCCTATTTTATTTAATGCATGGCTGAGTGGTTCTTTAGTTGGTTAGTGGTGCAACACGTAACAGGTAAAATATCAGACACAACAGTATGTAGTGAAAATGCACGCAAAAAAACAATCCAAACAAAGACAAAAAACAACTGGAAATGATTTGACATGTTAGATATTAAAGGTGTTGAATGGCAGTTTGTGTGTGTTCAGGAGGAAATTGCAACATGGAATGTCAGGACTTCTTGATAATGATGCCAACAGACCAGATGGAAGGACTGCACTGACTGCTGAGAAACAGAGACGCTATGGCGTGAATCTGCTGCTCTTAGCGAAAACCAGACTCCTGGGTGAAGGCTCCGTGAGAGAGGAAGGAGGAGAGGCTATCCCTCTGGTGGACAACATTATTATGGTGTTGGACTAGCGATCAAGAACAGCATTCTACTGAGCCTCACTCACTGAAACCCATTGGCCTGAGTGAGAGTCTAATGACCCTTCTTATCCCCCTAGCACACTATGCCACCCTAAGTGCGTATGCACCAACATTACCATCTGACAACAGTGTGAAGGACAGAATCTACCAACAACTAGATGAGGTCCGTCATTGGATCCCAAAAAAAGACAAGATCCTTCTTCCGGGAGACTTTAATTCCAGTGTAGGAAACAACAGCGGTAAATGGAGTGGAGTATTAGGTAGGCATGCGGTTGGTCAGGCAAATGCAAATGGTCTGAGGCCGCGGATCAAAATTTACCTCCCTAACCTCACTGCTACATAAAGCTGCAGTTGACTCTATAGGCTACAGGGCCAGGAAACTTCCGGACTGGTTTGATGAGAACTGGGCTGAACATTTTGAAACCCTTCTTAACCAGCATTCTCCAGATGAACACTCCATCCTGGAAGAGGACCTTGACCACTGGCCAACTTTTCAAGAAGTGCTTGCAGACATCAACTCCCCTGGCAGCGATTGCATCTCAACAGAACTCCTAAAACACGGCGGGTACCTGTGCACTAGAACGATCTATCAGTACATCCTGTAGATATGGGACCAGGAGAGTGTCTCTCAATAATGGAGGGATGCTAAAATTGTCACCCTGTATAAAAATAAGGATGACAAATCCATCTGCGGCAACAGCCGCGGCATATCACTGCTAGCTGTTGCAGGCAAGGTCCTTGCAAAGGTTATGTTGTGTAGGATGGTGAAGCACTTGACAGAACATCTGCTGCCAGAGTCACAGTGTGGTTTCAGGAAGAATAGGAGTACTGTGGACATGATTTTCACAGTTAGACAGCTACAAGAAAACAGCAGAGAACAACATTAGGACCTTTTCATGGCTTTTGTCGACGTCTCTAAAGCTTTTGACACTGTGAACCGTGAGCCTTTTTGGGACATCCTTAGGAAGTGTCCCAAAATTCTATCACAGTTCAGTGATGGGATGGTGGCTCGTGTGGCCATAGGAGGACAGGAATCAATGCCCTTTAATGTACGCACTGGAGTGAGGCAGGGGTGTGTGCAGGCACCGGTACTATTCCACATTTTCCTCCTATGTGTCACAAAGCTCTTTCATAAAGATTTATAAGGTAGTAGTGGGATCACAATAGACTTAAGGCTAGATGGAAACTTCTTTAACATTTGAAGGCTACAGGCAACTACCAAGGTGTCAGCAGTGCGGGTACTTGAGCTGCAGTATGCTGATGACTGCGCTCTTGAGGCTCACATACCAGAAGACCTGCAAACCACCCTTGACACAGTTGTAAATGCCTACAGCAGGCTGGCTTTATATGTCAACACCACCAAGACTGAGGTGATATGGCAATGGAGGTCCAGCCCCTTACCCACTATGCCTGTCTTTACTATAGCACATCAACAACTCTCAATTGTATCATCTTTCAAATATCTGGGCAGCATCCTGACTGACTGCTGCAACACTGATCATGAAATTCACAATAGAATCAAACAAGCCTCCTTAGCCTCCGCGACCTTTCCTACCTGTTCCCGGTGATCCAGCTGTTCCCTGGGATCGCTGGCTGACGTCATTTGAGGATTATTTGCTGGCTTTGGGACACTCTGACCTAGCGGAGGCGAGGAAGTGCATACTCCTGCGCCATTTTTTCGGGCAGGAGGGAAAGCGAATCTTCGCCACGCTCACCTTATCGGATGATAAGTACGTCACAGCCACGGCCGCCTTGAAGGCTCACTTCAGCTCCGGAAGAAGCCAGCGGATGCACCGTTTTGAGTTTCGTCAGAGGACCCAAATGCCAGGTGAGACCGTTGCCCATTATTTATCAGCATTACGTGAGCGGGTTAGACGTGATTTTGGGGCTTTGGAGGATGGACTTATAGTCGACCAGTTAATAGAGAAAACGTCATGTAACCAACTGAGGGAGAGACTTTTACTAGAGCCAGACTCCACGACACTAGCGGACGCTTTAGTAATTGGAAAGCACTTGGAAACGACCCTAATAGAGGCGCTGAAGTTCGGCCGCGCTGCGCACAAGCCTGAACCACCGTCAGTTCGGCACACAGAGACTGCAGAGGCGGCTGACAGGGTGAGTGACAGTCTGGATGTACTCAGGGTGGACAGGTGGCCCAGTGAGAGTGGGCACAAGAGCTGTAGCAACTGTGGCTCCCCTAAACATGCAACTAGAGATCAGTCCCTGCCCTGCCCATGGAAAACGTTGTCGTAATTGCAACAAGTTGAACCATTTATGATGATGATTGATACTGCCGCTGTTCCCATAAACACTATACAGACCTCACTGCCTTCGTTTAAGCTCTGCACATGCCGTGCGGGCACAGCTCTCATTCCTCTCCTCGTGGACACAGGGGCTACAGTGTTAATCCTGCACAAATGCAAATATGAGCACTTCTTCAGTCTCGTGCCTCTGGCAGCAGCGGCTAAACCCCTGTTAGGCTATGGTCATTTCCCCATCTCATTGGCTCGCCTCCCTGTCAGATATGATCAACAATGTGCTCCTTGCCTGACCGCTACCCACAACTGTTCAATGGGCTGGGTCGCATGACTGGATTTGTACACCAGCCTACTGTTAATCTGTCAGTCCGCCCTGTGATCCAGCCCCTACGGCGCATTCCCCTGGCTCTCCGTGATGCGGTGGAGGCCGAGCTGCATCGCCTGGTGGAGGTGGACGTCATAGAGCCCGTCGACACCTCACCATGGGTGTCTAACCTGGTGATAGCCAAGAGAAGGGGGGGTAGGTTGCGACTTTGTGACGACCTCACAGATGTAAACAAAGCCATCATTCCTGATAAGTACCCCCTACCCACGGCTGTGGAGGTCACTAGCCATTTCCATGGATCCACTGTTTTCAGTAAGATAAGCCTATGTAATGGCTACCTGCAGGTCCCTCTAGCACCGGTTAGCATGGAACTTACAGCGTTTGTCACGCACGTGGGTTGGTTTTCAGATTTAAACGCATGGCATTTGGACTCATCAGCCTCGAACTGTTTTCAGAAGATAATGTCACTCATACTGGCTGGTATCCAGGGTGTCTCCATCTACCTGGATGACGTAGTGGTGTATGCACCCTCCACCGCACTGCATGACGATCGCCTGGAGTAGGTCTTCCAGCGTTTCGAACAGCACAGGGTCACACTGAACTCTGAGAAATGCATGTTCGGGGTTGAGGAGGTTGAGTTCCTAGGCTTCAGGCTCTCAAAGAAGGGCATCGTCCCGATTATGTCCCACACTGAAGCCATTCTGTCCCTGCCAGTGACCATCCCAGCTGTCTTCCTTCCTGGGGATGGCCGCCTACTACCTCAGATTCATGCCACACTACTCTGACTCAACTGCTTGACCGCGCCCACCATGGTCACCTGCGACGCCTCCGGGGTGGCGCTAGGCGCTGTGCTCTCCCAGACTCAAGAAGGTGTGGAACGCCCGGTGGCTTTCGCCTTACGGGCACTTACTCCAGCAGAGCAGAAGTATTCGGTGGGGGAGAGGGAGGCCCTGGCCTGTCTGTGGGCGTGCGAACGCTGGCACGTTTACCTTTACAGGAGGCCTTTCACCATCCGCACAGACCACCAGGCGCTGACGGCACTGCTGGCGACTCAAGGCTCGGGGCACAGGCCCATGAGACTGCTGATGTGGGCTGACAGGCTGAACCAGTACAACTTCAGTCTGGAGTCAACGGTGGCCGACCTCCTGTCTAGAGCTGTGTCGGTGACGAAGGAGACGGGTAAGGTGACACCAGACACAGAGAGCGACAAAGACTGGGTCCACATCCTGCATGGGCCCCTCAGTTCAGTAGTCACTCTGGCAGAGCTGCAGCAGGCCTCAGCTGCTGATGAGGGCCTCACAACTCTCCGTACCTACGTCCAGGACGGCTGGCCTGCCAAAGTGGATGACAGGCTGCTTCCCTATTACCGCTTCCACGATGAGCTCTCCTGCTGGGGGGCGGTGTGCCTGGCCCATCGCCACCGTTCGGTCGTTCCGGAGTTTCTCAAGCAGCGCTGCCGTGACACAGTGTGGTAACCCCACATAGACACTGATGTTGAGGAGCTGGTACGTAACTGCGCTTGCTGCCTCCTGAGTGGGAAAACTGGTCAGCCGGCCACAGCCCCTCTCACCCCGACACTTTGGCTGTCGTCACCCTGGGAACATATTCAGGTTGACCTCTGTGGTGAACTTCACGGGGCACCTGCTCACGCTCGCTACCTGTTGGTTGTGCAAGATCTTCATTCGAAGCGGCCAGAGGTTTTTCAGCTGAGCTCCATCACTGCACACTCCATCATTGACCGCCTGGACAACCTGTTTGGGCGCTGGGGCCTCCCCAGTGTCATCACAACGGATCATGGGCCCCAATTTGCTTCTGCAGAGTTCACAGAGTTTATCACGATACGGTCCATCAAGCACATCAGAACGGCAGTGTATCACCCAGAGAGTAATGGGGGGGTGGAAAGACTGAATAAAACTCTCAAAAATGGAACCCGAGCCTGTCTGGAGGAAGGGAAAACCTTCAGTGACTCACTCAACCAAACTCTCCTGACCATCCAAGTATTCCACTACAAGAGTGTCACCTGCATTGCTCATGATTGGACACGAACTAAAGCAACCACTGGACTGCTTGAGAGCAGAGCCAGCTTCTGCACGTGGGAGCCCAGGGCTCCAGAAAGCCAGAGCTCAGGTGAAGGGTTTGCAGGCTCGGATGAAAGAGAGGTTTGATGCCACGCACAGAGTGCAGACCCCCTCACTTTCTCCAGGGGTTTGGGTGAGGATCACCTCCACCGCCAAAATAAGCTGCTGTCATACTGGTCAGAGCCCCTGCAGGTGACTAAGCAGTTGGGGCCGGCCCCTTACAGACAATGTTGTGTCTGAAAACGTTCAGTATTGTCCTGTTAGACTCTGTTATGTTATGCACTGCGAGTGACAGGTTACTGTGCCTTTAAGGCTTACAGCAGTGATTTACGTCAAAAGGTCAAAATGTAAGGTTGGCAGCAGTGGAGTAAAACGCAATACGAACGAAGCTACATGGTGTAGTTATTGAGTCCTACACAAACACAACAAGTTCCAAATAGGCTGTCTGCAGCAAATAATGGGAATCACGTGGCGTGACCTTGTACCTCATGTTCAAATATGGACAGCTTCATCTGGGTCACCAATCTGCAGTTTGTCAGAAGAAGCGGTACAAAGAACAGCTAAAAACATCACTGAAGAAATGTTGTATTGACCCCTTAAGACTGGAGCAAGCTGCCATCCACCGTTTTATATACAGTCTATGGTTCCAACTGGCAGGAGCTTTGCAATAAAGGTATAAAACAGCTGGAAATGGAGAAAAATGTGAGAGAAAACAGAAAAGACAAAGGAGACGCACTGCTATGCCTGCCCCACTAACACAGACTTTATATGCCTAACTTGTAAGAAAACTTGTGGATCAAGAATTGGACTCTATAGTCATCAAAGAACACACCGGTAATAATGAGGGATGTCATCGATGGACTACCAGCATATATATACAGTATATGTATAGGGAGCTGGCTGATGGAAGCCATTGCCCGCCAGGTGAAACAACAAAATATAAATAAATAACAGAAGGAGTGAATAAATGATGAATAAATATGGGACCTACAAGTTACGCCTGGACTCAAAGAGGTCTGCGGATATGCACGTGGCCTCAGTCTTGGGGTGGATTTTTGTTAAAGAAGGTTAAGAATGTATCCCAGGTTTCATTAAAGGCAGATATATTACTTGTTTTGTAAGCTGTTATTCTTTCTATTAAAATATGTTCTGTAAGTAAATAATCCAGTGAGTGAAGTGACAAGAAGTCTTGGATTTCCAGTTTTGAAATATTACTTTCTTAGCGATAGCTAGAAATTAGTAGTGGGTTTTTATGTTTATTTGGTAGGGTAATTTGTGTAGTACCTCCGAGTAGGCATAGTGATGGGGACAATGGGATTCTGCAGCCCAAGATCTGGGAAAGTTTGTTAGTTACTAAAGATGGCGCCCGCCGATTCTTGGAGCAACAAAACCGCTGAGTTTTGGACTTAAAACTACATATAAGGCAATACTAAGTCAGCGGTTTTGACGATTGCATGCTGCCCCCGGTTAGGGGCAAGGGGCAAGTTTATCCCACACGCAGGATGAGCAGTAAGCCAGACCATCAGAACAGAACAAAACAAGGAAAAGAAAACTACCAGGACAGTGACTCACTGCCTGCAACCTGAACTAAACAAAACACAACTCTATACAGTTGTTGCATTCATATTATTTTGTACACATGTATGTATAAAAGATAATAGAAAACATGTTCAAATCCCACCAACTACGCAGCCTACCCCTACCTGGGTAAATAAAATATTTACTCTTGCATTTCATTTTAGTTAGTTTTGCAATCCTACAATATAGTTTTTAGTTAGCCTCGTTTTTATTTGTATTTCAGGTAATGACAATGTTTTTCACATCTAGTTTTCATTATTTCGTTTGTCTTCGTTACAATAAGAACCTCGGTTCTATGTATAGTTTTATTTTGTATGAATTGCAAGTTTGTCTTGGTGGTTATAGAGAAAATGTTATTACAGATTTGTGTCCAGACCTCAGGGTTGGGAGAGACAGCTACATAATCTTCCCATTTTGTAGTTGGAGTGTTAAGGAGGTATCTGTAGTGAATATGAGTTTACTGAGTTTGGTATTAAGTATTTATGGTATTAAGTTAAGTATTTTTTTTGGATTTGTGATGTTTAATATCTCATAACTTAATTTAGACAGTTGTAGTGTGTTACTGGTAATGTTGATTCTAGATTTAATTAAGGATTTTAGTTATTGGTTGTGGAGGAACTGGTGTCTCCCTACCCTGTACTTCTGGGTTAGTGTATTAAATGATATATTTTCGAATAGGTGGGTGTTCCTCGCTGTGCTGCCTTGATGGAAAATAGGGTACCCACTGGTGTCCTAGCACGAAATGCTTTTGTTTTTCTCCCCAGAGAACTCATTTTTCAAGATCTTAGGATGCTCAAATCACAAAAATTTGCACACACCTCAGGTCTGGTGGGAAACCCAATGTTCTGCAGTGATTGGGGTCGGGTGAGGCCAGGGGGCTCTATAGTGCCTCTAAATAAACTATGTTTTGGAAAAAGTTTCTTTGATCTTCATGAGATTATTGCACTTATTACAAAGACCACATTTCTTGAGATTTTGTTCAACAGGAAGTCAGCCATTTTGCACTTCCTGTGTCATCTTCAGTATTTTAAACAGGTGTTTGAGGCCTTTAGGATGCTCAAAGAGCCGTAAAACTTTGCAGCCACACTCAAACTGGTAATGTTTTGATTTCCTGTCATTTTTGGGATTGGAGGTCGCACATTGGATCTATAGTGCCCCCTAAAGGCATTTTAGTCTTGACATGTCTGGGGATGCTCGAAACCTCACAAGACTTGGCACGCACATCAGAAGTATTGTTTTTTATTGTTCAATACGGTTTGGGGGCATGGTTGTGGAAAATTGGCTCAATAGCTCCCCTTACACATTTTTTAAAGAGCAGCCCCCAGCGTACATTTTACCTAGCTGTACAAAACTTGAGAAACCGATGTATCATCTTGAGACCTAAAAATAAGCCTCTTGGAGCCATACCCTAAACCTAACAGGAAGTCGGCCATTTTAAGTCTTTACAAGAGGTTTCTCCGTTTACAGGCACGGTACTTATACAAACTCCTCCTAGAGCATTAACTTGATTTCAAATGTAGGCAGAACAATATTAAGATCCTTGGGATGTTAAATTACTAAGCTTTTAGTAGTATGTATATGGACTGGACATGGTCAAATCTGTCCCATTCTTCAAATGTGTGATAAAAACATCTACATGCCAATATCCTGTCATGATCATAGCAGCTTTAATGTGTTCCTCCAAGCAGGTGGACCAAATCCATTTTAAAGTTCATATTTCTGGCGCCAGCGCGAGCAGGACGCTGATCCAGTAGCTCCGTACGTGTTGTTGTTTTTAATACTTTAAGTGTGTTTTTTTAAACTTTAACGTTAACTCTTTATATAACACTAAGCTGTGTAAAACTTTATATATCCTATGGATACAATTACTTTTTACGAACAACATAGCAGTGGACAACTTGTTTATTCAAGGGAGAAGCTGCTTTCACTCCAAACAATGGGACGAGCCAGCATTTTCCACCACATACCTAAGGAGCTGAGGAAGAGGCACCAGGGTTGCAGAGCTAAGAGCTAAGATGAAGGCTAGGCTAGCGGCTCGGTTCTGTCAATAGTGATGGGGAATGTGAACTGTCTGACCAACAAGACTGATGAGCTGGCTGCCCTTTTGAGAACGGACAGGACATTCAGGGAGTGCAGTTAACTTTGCCTCTCTGAAACCTGGCTAACCCAACACCCCGGACGCTAATGCGGATTTACCTGGATTCACTACAGTGAGAGCGGACCGGGACTGTGGACGCAGCGGCAAAGGAGGGGGAATCGCGCTGTTTATCAACAACAGATGGTGCAACCAGGGGCATGTTACGGTGAAGGAGATTGTGTGCAACAGAGACATTGGCAGTATTCAGAACCGCCTACTACATACTACTGGAACTCGAGGTCCACCTGAGAGAGAGAGGTGAAGGAGGACTACAGAAGGAAGGTAGAACAGAAGCTGCAGCAAACAACATGAGGGAGGTCTGGGATGGCATGAAAGCCATCACAGGCAGCAAGAAGAAGTGCAGTATTGCAGGAGAGGGGGATGCTGGGAGAGCAAACCAGCTAAAATGTTTTTTAACAGGTTTGATACTCCAGATCCCACAACCAGCGACAGCCCACTTCACATCCCCATGTCCATCACCTCCCCCAATGCCACCACCATGTCCATCACCCCCTCAGACTGCAGACCACCCCCCACCCTCCACACACAGACAGTTCAACACCCCTCCCCACCACCATCACAAAGGATCAGGTGAGCAGAGAGCTGAGGAGGCTCCGTCCAAGGAAAGCAGCGGGCCCGGACAGAGTGTGTCCAAGGATGCTTAAAGCCTGGTCTGCTGAACTGAGGGAGCCACTCCTGCATGTCTTCAACCTGAGCCTGCAGCTGGGAAGGGTCCCAGTGCTCTGGAAGACTTCACATCATGAAGACCTTTGAACGGCTGCTGCTACATGTCCTTAGACCTCAGACATGTCCTCAGACTAGCTCACAGAGAGACCACAGTACGTCAGACTGAAGGGCTGCATGTCAGACACTGTGGTCAGCAGCACCGGAGCACAACAGGGGACCGTGCTCTCTCCTGTCCTCTTCCCCTTGTACACATCTGACTTCCAGTATAACGCCGGGCTCTGCCACATGCAGAAATACTCAGACGATACTGTGATAGTTGGCTGTATCAAGGATGGACAGGAGGAGGAGTACAGGAGCCTGGTAGAGGACTTCGTGAGGTGGTGCAGGACCAACCATCTGCAGCTGAGCACCTTCAAGACCAAGGAGATGGTGGTGGACTTCAGAAGTAAGAAACCACATCTCCAGCCTGTGTCCATCGAGGGGGTCGATGTGGAGGTGGTCAGGACTTACAAATATCTGGGGCTGCAGCTGGATGACAAGCTGGACTGGAGAGAAAATATGGACACTCTCCACAGGAAAGGGCAGAGCCGTTTGTACTTCCTGAGAAGGCTGGGGTCCTGCAAAAAACTGCTGCAGATGTTTTACCAGTCTGTGGTGGCCAGCGTCCTCTTTTATGCTGTAGTTTGCTGGGGAGGAAGCAGTAAGAAGAGAGATGCTGTTCGACTGGACAGACTGTTGAGGAGAGCTGGACTCGCTAGTGACAGTGGCAGAAAGAAGAACCCTGGACAAACTGTTGTCCATACTTGACAACGCCCACGACCCTCTGCACAACACCTTCATCGGGCAGAGGAGTGTGTTCAGTGGCAGACTGCTGTCCCAGCCCAGCTTCACCAACAGACTTAAAAACTCTTTCGTCCCCCTGGCCATCAGACTGTACAACAGCTCCTAGTCATGGCAGGAAGGACAATAGACAAAATCTGTACTCTTTACTTCCATTTGCACTCCATTTGCACTGTTTACTGTTTTTGCACTGTTTTACTGTGGCTACTGTGTTATAAGTTATTTTAATTTTAATTCTATTTTAATATAGGTTTAATGTATGTTTAATGTATGTATGTTTCGTATGCTACTAGATACTTGAATTTCCTTCGGGAAAATTAAAGTATATATCTACCTATCTATCTATCTACAGGAAAGCCTTAACTCCTTAATGATGTTGTATTTTAGAAGACATACTTTATTATTGTTGTTTATTGTGTTGTGAAGCTTGTGAGTTTTCTTCAAACTCAATTGCCGTAGCAAGGATTTATTTACTGTGAAGCTGTTTTTTTTTTTTGAGAGGCTAAAGAAGCTTGAGGCAAATGTATAATCTCTAAACTTAAAATAAGGCTCATGAAGCTAAACCGTAAACTGGATGGATGGATGGATGGATGGATGGATGAATGGATGTATGTACTAGTGCAAGCGAGACCAGTCTGTGTTCAGTCCAGTGCTTTCAGTGCATTCAGGTTAATATGGGGTCTTTTGGGGGGTGTAGTGGGGGTTCTGGCTGCTGTAGGAAAGAGCTGTTTTAGTTAGTTGGTTTGGTTTGGCATATAACGCTGGAAGAGGTGATGGGCTGGATGGGAGAGGTCCTTGGTTATTTTAGCTGCCCAGTTGAAGGTGCACTTTTTTCTACAATGAGTTGACTAGAGGGAGGTCACAACTGATTACAGTGGAGGCTTTAGTGACAATCTGCTTCAGTCTGTTCTTGTTGAGACGGTCTGAGCTGTACAGTCTTTGCTGGGTCTTTTTGTTAATTTGATTGCTGTTGATATTCCATTTGAGATTGTTACTCATGAAGGTGTTAAAGGAATTTGAAGCAGTCTGTCAGGTATACGGGTTGCTCAGAGATATGAACCGGGGCCTTGATGTTTGTCCCCCTTTTGAAGTCTACAGCTATATCCATTCCAAGTCATTCATTTTTAATTGAATAAGTAACTGACACCCTGACCCCACATTGGCAAATATTTTCCACACTTCACTTGTGTAATATGTGCGGTGTTACCTTCAGACCTGCATCAGCCAACCTGCGGTTTACAGACCCCAGCTGTCGCTCTACCCTGGGTGCGCAAGGGGACAAGGGCCCGTAAAATACTTGTTTCTGGGTCCCTTTGAATAAAAATTTTGATTGATTTGCCAGAAAGTAGTTAAAAAATGTGGTGCTTCCAGGCCTCCTTGTGATTTCCTGTTTTGTAATGTTGAAAGTGAGATTCTTGTTTTTTGTTTTTCCAGTAAAATTGAGAGGTTAGTGAGTCTACTGTTTTGAACCATTTGTTGGTGGGGGTGATGGGAAGCATTGAGAACAAGTAATTAATCTGAGGTAAATGAGAGTGAGTGGGAATTTGGTCAATCGTAGTTGAGGCTGGAAGAGATCTGACATCTTATGAGAAATATTAATGCATAAATATTTTATGTTGCCAGTGAGAAGGGAAGGAGGATTCTTGAGCTGCAGAATCCCATGCATCTAGAGATGGTGGTAGTATAGTTGATTTGTTCCAGTATATTGTGTAGTGAAATTATTGAGACGTTATTAATGATGTTAAATGTTTTCTGTAGTGACACAGAGGTGTTTAGTAGATATAATAATAAATCATCGGCGTAAAGACTAATTTTATGTTGTGAGCTGGCATCCTGGATTCCGTCAATTTTATTGTTTTGTCATATTGCTGCTGCAAGTGGTTCGATGAAAATAGCAAATAGGGATGGTGGTGAAGTGATCTGGTTTGCAATTACTGTGGCTCTAGGTGAAGTGTAGAGTGTTTTATCCAATGGATGAATGACTCTCCAAAATCAAATTTACGCAGGGTGCTAAATAGAAAGGTCCACTTTCAAACAAGCATAACATAAATAAACATAACATTTCAGGGGAAAAGCCTCTTTATGTAAGTCATTAACTGGGGAAAGTCTGTGGTGATATGCTTTAGTTATTTTGTTTATCCTATTTACCTGCATTGCCTTGGCAAATGTATGCAAATTAGTGCATTTTAATTAGTTAAAGCCAATCAATGATGTGACGATTGTAATGACGTTATTAGCCACACATTTTACTGTGCATTATCATACATGTTAGGCCAGCCATGCTAACACTTTGGATAAAGAAAATGAGACGCACAAGAAAACTTCAGTCATTAGATCATATAATGTTCTATTTCGAGTTTTATTTTGTTGATCTACCTAACATTAGCTAGCTAGAAGAGAATATATTAACAGCTAGCTAGCTAGCTAATAGTATTGGACATATTTCTCTTTCTCACTACTAATGGATGTCAAGGTCAAGGTAACCTAATGTTCAAATATTATGTACAGTAATCTTTCACAAAATATGTAATATTTTCTTAGGTGAAACAATTGTAAAATAGACATTCCTATAAAATTTCATAGTGAATGTATTTGGGTCATTTTTGACCTGTGTGTAAAATTTATCTTGAAATACAAAAGCTGTGTTTACAGTAAGAAAGTAAAAGTTAAAATAATAGTTTGTGGTAATAAAAAAAAAAAAGATATTTAATGACTACTTTACTATTAAATGATGAAATAAAATGATTTCAAAAGATAGAGCAAAGAAACACTCACCCCTGCATGAAATTACTGTACATGGGAAAAGAATATGGGTAATTTTTGACCTATGTTGTGCATTAGAAGTGTAGTGAAGTTAAGTTAAGGTTAAAATAAAAATAATGATTTGTGATGATCAAAAACAAGTTAATTGAGAAATACCTGGAAAACTGAATGATGACATTAATTTACTGCCAAGATATAGAAACTAAAAACGTCTAAAAAGTCTTGTAGGCAATGATTGGTTGAGATATCCAGCTGTGTACTGTTGCTAAGAAACCAGACTGAAGTCTTGACACTCCTTGTGTGGTGCATTATGCAGAAGTATTCTCCATTATCCATATACTCTGTTTGGCTACTATGGAGGATCAATGACAGTCGGCATGTAATAAGTGAATGAATCTAATTACCCAGTAGGGAAAACAATCTTATAATAAAGCTACCT
Organism: Micropterus salmoides; assembly: GCF_014851395.1. Taxonomy (NCBI): domain Eukaryota; kingdom Metazoa; phylum Chordata; class Actinopteri; order Centrarchiformes; family Centrarchidae; genus Micropterus; species Micropterus salmoides. The sequence goes on from NW_024043372.1 coordinate 38,606,013, forward strand.
TTCCAGCCAGGTCTCTCAGTTGCTTGGAGCTATACTGATTATACTGTTATTCATGATCTAGGTCAATGACTAAGATATTTTCAAATTGTCTCTCCACACTTAGTAACTGTCTGAAGTATCTGTCAGATTTTCTTATGTAGAATGGGACCGCTAAACTGTAAATTATGTGCCATGAGGCAAACATTTATTAAGTGGATATTAAAGCTGTCACTTTAAAGAAAACATTTGAATGACACTAGACAGACTTAGAGGGGGATATGGATCAGACAGACATTAGGTTATAAAATAAAACTAAGTAAAGATGAGCTACAGGTTTAAAAACACAGCTGTGCACTACACTGGACCTGATTGTTGTGTCAAAACAGGCACAGGTTCTGCTGAAATGTCAAGTTTTCATTCATTTATTTTATCAAAACCTCTAGTGTCGTATGTTACCCTAACAATACAGAAACACATGAAACATCTCAAAGGAAACACTCCCATCAAAACTGCCTCTGTTCCTCCAAGACCACAAAGGTGCAGGTGTACAACGTGGATGTTTTGCAGGAAACCTATGTGATCACACAGTGACGTGCGCAAGAACGGACAAAGGTCCAATTCAGCAGTAACGGTGGATGTGATGTGTCCCTGAAACAGAGATCTTGTGCTGCCGAAACCCAGTATCAAACCAGGGACTTATAGATCTTCAGTCTAACACTCTCCCAACTGCGCTATTTCTGTCAGGGTGCGGTATGGTGAGCAGGTTGGTGGACCCAAATGCAGGACGCAGAGCGGAGCAGGTACAGTTCAAAAAGGTTTATTGTGGCAAACAAAAGGCGAGGACACTTACTGACAGAGTGGCTGAGATACATCCAAAGAACAAACAATCCAAATGAAACTGGTAATCCAAACGGGTACAGATCCAAGACAGACAAGCCAGAGACGAGACAAGTGCAAAGCTACACATGTATACATGCTACAACAATGACCAGAGCAAGACTGAGGGAAACAAGCAAGCACACACACACACACACACACACACACGGTTAACGAGCTGGGCGGGAGCAACACAGGTGAGAGACATAAGGGACAAATCAAGCACACAGATAGGCAGAGTGATCACTGGGGAAACAGGTAGACATGCAGGCAGAAGGATCACTGGAGGGGACAGACAAATCAAAATGCAAAAAACACAAATCAAACATCACAAGGCAAAAACCAAAACAGGACAGAGGCAAACTGAATAACAAACTGAGAAGAGACCAAAGCAGAACAATCAAAAGAATAATGAAACCAAACAGATCAGAACCACAAATCCAGACTCCCCAACAAGACACACAGACAGGATCATGATAATTTCAGCTCAAAGCCAAAAAGTTTGGTGGCCCACGGGTGACATGCAAATCAACATCTTGAAAAAATTAAATATACATTTCAACCATTAGGAGGCTGTTGATCTGTCACTTAGTATCTTACTAACTTATCTGCACTTTAGAATACAGGTTTAAAACACAGCTGCGTGCTACGCTGGACGTGATTGTCCTTCTGTCAAAACCCAGTATTGAACCAGGGACCTTTAGATCTTCAGTGTAACACTCCCCTAACTGTGCTATTTGTGAGGGGGGGAAGCAGCAGCAGTATGGTGGCGCACAGGTGACAATGTTAAACAAACATGTAATCAGATTCCCATCTCCTTGTGCTGCAAAGATTTACTTTGTGGCACTGCTGAACCACCAGAGGGCGCTTCTGTACAACTAACCAACAGCATACAGCTCCTCTGTACTTATGAAGTGTGGTACTGGTGAGGTTTTAGCAGGAAGTATTTGCCACTGGGAGGCTTTGCTGCCAGCTGTTTTCTTTGAGTACATTTTGTTGTGTGCTTTTTAATCTCGATATGGACCTTGAGGGGGCCGGTGGTAGCTGCACAAGAATATACTAAGAATATATTCCAGGTAAAGGGAGTTGCAAGGATTTCTACTGCAGTCGCATGTAGATACATGTGTGTAAAGAGAGTAAGACGCAACAGAAAGTTGAGGGCACTTTGCCATCTGTGTTGGAATTCCTGGTAACAGAAATCCAAGTAGCCTATGACTTATGTTTAGACTCTTAGAATTGTGTTACATGAAAACAGAGCCTGCAGCTAGTGTAAAATGTATTATGCAAAATGTTTTATAGTAGTTTATTTACTTGATGAACATAGAAAAATAAAAAATAAACATGAAAAACACAATAGACTCTCAGTGGCTGATGTATCCTGCATCATTCATACTTTCTCTTGCATATGCAAATCCCACTTTAGATTTTTCAAACATTCATCACTTCCTCACTGACTATGATGAAGGTCAGCAAGGCGTCCTTAAGTTGTTTTTATAATCTTTACATTAACCCCAAAAATGGTAATCAAAAAGTGTGTTCAGTTCTCAACCTATTAATTAGCAAACTATAAAAATCCAAGCGCAGCAGGATGTTGTCAGATCTATCCCCATCTTCACAGGCTGGAGCTTCTGATGGATCTGACTTTGCTGCTACATTAATAGGTCTTTCCATTATTTTGTCCACCCCGTGTCCACCGCCACTAGGCCACAGTGTATCCCGTTGAGTCGTGGTATAGCGATCCCTCCATCAACACATGGCAGCCAGAATTTATCGAGCGGCAGCCAATCAGAGCGCCCCTTTTAGGGCGAGCCTCCGCGGCGCTCAGCCAATCAGAGGCGCGGAACAGGACCCGTGCCTCCTAGTTGTGCAGCGTTGCTGTCACGTGACGCTGGGAAAAGGAATGCCAACATGGACCCGTGGCAAGGACGGGCTGTGAGCGTGCCACGACAATAACACGACGAGGAAAGCAGCACACACGGACCTCTGGAAACCATCGACGGCCGCTTCTCTCCGCCGAGCCTCCGAACCGCACACGGTAGGTCCAGACAAATATCGGGGATCTTCTGCTCGGATCATCCGGAGAGACAGAGGAGCAGCGTTATAAATAGAACATTTTGACCCAGCCGAACTTGAGACTCGTGGATTCCTGTGCTGGCGGGTCACCGTGCTGCTCGTCCTTTACAGAAGCAGCCAGTACGCGGTTTCTCTCCGCTGGCAGGCCGATCGTTGGCCCGGGTTAGTTGTCCTCCCCATACGCTCATGGGCGCGTCAGTGCGGGCCGTGTTTACCCAGCGCCCAGCTCTGCACGACGGAAAGTCTGAGGCCCTGCTGCAACATGTGCCTGCTCTGACAGCAGCAGCTCAGCCTTTAGATAAGCAAATGGGACGCAGCTATCTGGACTCTCATTTGAAGTCTGCGGACCTAATAGGAATCGTAGTTGCCCCCCCCCCCCCCCCCTTTCTTACACTACAAATGTGCATGTGCAAGTTTCCATTATAGGCCTTTTATAAAAGATCTTTTACCACTGCCTGACTTCATGTACATATGTAAACAGCTGAATGACATCTGGCCAGTGCTAGCAGATTTTAGAGATGAAGAGGGACCTTTTAAATATTGAAGACTCAGGGGGAATATTCCTTTAAGGGGGCAGTATATTTGACAACACAAAGTTTAAAAGATGGAATATCTAATGTCAGGAGGAAGTGGCCTGCACGACAACTAAAGGCATGTGCAGTGATTACCGCGTTTTAGCAACTTGTTTAGAGGCCTTGTGTCAGAATGTAGTTTAAGACCTGAAATCTTTTAGTTTATATTTTGCTCACATGGTGCGTAATTCCTAGTGAAGTTATGATGATGGAGTTGAAGATGATGAAGTTGGATTAAATCAAACTACCACAAGTTAGGTATTATTTTACCATAGAGCAACCTTTGCACTCACTTCATGGGAACTTAGAGGTGGGGTTCATACACAAGGCTCAGTAGGGGCCCCAACAGCTAATTTTTGTCCCAGCCCCCCCAGACAAGTTAATCTGGCCATGAGCTGGTTGACCAGCCACACGGTTGGTAGTTTGATCCCTGGCTCCTGTTCTGTCTACATGCCGAAGTGTCTTTGAGCAGGACACTGAACCCAAACTCTCTACTGATGAGTGTAAGGTATCGAAACGTTGGTCTGTGGAAGGGCTTCAGTATTACTGTTTATTCACTTAAGCAGAATCACGATGGGATGGACAGTTCACAAACTTTAAAACAAATTTAAGACAGAACTTTATTGTCTACCAAAGTGGAAAGGTGTCTTTGGCCCACCTGGCAAGCAATCCAATATTAGACACAAAAATGAAGAGAGGGGAAATCCACTTTTGCCAGAAGTGATTTCTTGAATATGTTCTTTGTTGTCAGAGGCACCCTGTAGCACCTACCTTTTAAAGTTTAAATTCCAGCCATTGAGGTAAATGCATAACTGCTGATGCACTTTTACTTTCTGCTGGGAAATAAAATCCAGTCTCATTCTTGCCTTTGCAGATTTGTGTAATCCCACTTCTGGATAGTGTTTCCTCGACATCCTGTCTTCTGCGTTCGGCCTGGATCAATGGTGTCTCTCAGCAGCAGAACGCTGACTTTGGAGAATGACTTGTTCAGGGACAGCAGCAGCAGCAGCAGCCTGTTCTCCCTCGGCCAGGGGGACGGAGCGCACAGCGAGGGGGACAGTTTGGCCTCGTGCGACAGCCCTGAGGCCAGGGAGCCGGGGGCTATGCGCAGCTCCAGCCCTGGAGAGGAGGAAGATGAGGAGGAGGAGGAAGAAGACGAAGATGAGGAGGAGCATCTGCATATTCTCCTCGGAGCAGTGGGAGAAGAGGAACCTGCGAGTCAGGAGCCTAAGCTGCCAGAGTTTTCTTTCCATCCCTCTTCCCCATTCTCGCCGACCCTGGAGGACATAGAGGAGTTCTTGAGGGAAAAGATGGAACTAGTCAAAGAGGGGCTTCTGGCCCCTAAAGAGGAGGCCTCCCCTGTCCCATGCAGTGACTCGCCATCCTCCACTGCGCTCCTGGCTGTGTCCTCAGAGACTTCCAGTGACCAAGGGACTAGTACCTCCCATTGCACTTCAAACCCAAACACCCCTCAGAACGAGCAGAACAGCCCCAGCCCAGCTGACCCTTCCCCTTCTGTCCAAGTTAACTCCTCACCATCCACCTTAACCCCACCAATGCTCCTGGGCAGTCCGCTGGTCCTCCAGCTCCAGCCCCTACCTCTGGCCCAGCCTCAGACCCCAGCAGGCTCTCCTCCTGGGGCCCAAAGTGGCGTTTGGCTCACTCATCTGGTCATGGGGCTCCAGGGTGCGGCAGGACGAAATGTCACCCTGCTGGCCCCTCAGGTGTCCTCCACCCCCACCACATTGTTATCACTAAATAGTGGAGATACCAAGTCAGCTGACCAGAAGTACGTGAAGATCGCCCCTCTGCCTATCACCATGAGAACTATAGAGATCACGGGTGTGACTGGGGTCGGGGGGCCGGGCAGTGGTCTGTTGAAGGCTGTGGCCCCGCGTATGACCAGAGTGCCGCCTACAGAGAGGGTCCATAAGTGCTCCCATCCAGGCTGTGAGAAGATGTACACCAAAAGCAGCCATCTGAAGGCTCACTTCCGCCGGCATACGGGAGAGAAACCCTACACGTGTAGCTGGCCTGAGTGTGGCTGGAGGTATGTGGCTCTTCCCATGTGTACCACTTTTTAACTGTAAATACTACATTTATCATGGAGATTTAAGGAATACACCAAGCTTTTGGAGATTTTCCCACTGGTCAATGCAAAGGGCTGCAGGTAGTAGTGAGATGGTGAAACACGAACCAGGAAGTCCAGGCGGAGAAACAGATCCAGGAGTTTGCAGGGGGCTCACATGTCAAAACATGCAGGGTGGTTTATAATACTATAAGGAAGACTTAACAACTCTGGAACATTACCATAGTGACAGTCATTTTGTCTCATACTGGAGTGTAGCTTCCATATATTTGTCAGGTTTCAGCCTCAAGTGCCTTCAAACCTCAAATGGTGAAATGAAGGAAATTTGTCAGTTGTCATTATGTATAATACTTACTATGTAAGAAACATTACAGTCTGAAATCAGTGATATTTTGTAATGACTTCACTGATTACTCATAATTGTTGAATAATTTTCCTTTCAGTAAATTAACTGATTCACTGAGTATTTGTTTCAGCACAAAATGAACATTGCAAGATTACAGGAGTATATCAACGTTCTGGAAGATTTTCCCAGGGCTGATACAGTCATCTGCTAACGTTAGCCAGCGTAAGAGGGCTGAATAGTAATTAAAGAGCACTTCTAAAAGCATTTTTTTTCAAACTATATAATTCACCAATCCACATCCTTAGCTGCATACCTACCATATTCTGCTGCTTATGAAAGCACAAGACAGGAACTAAAACTTGAGCTCAGGGTGAACGTGGATGCGATCCTGCCATCACTCAACATGTGCTGAGTCTGAATCTCTCCATCACTGATCCCCTGTTCCCAACATAAGAACCAGCCAGTAGTTTACAGTATAGTGAGGATCACATTGATATTTCAGGCCTTTGTCAGTCATCATCAGAGGTGTGTGTGATTGCTGTAATTTGCTTGCATTGTGGGACTTTTAGCAAAAACTCTGCTTTTTTCTGTCCATGACGGAAACTTTTGAGTGCACTCATCAGTGTAGTAACTAGGGGATACACAGTTTTGGTGAGTTTGACTAGTAGGGTAAAAATGTTATTTTATTATTTATTAATTTTATATACAGTCTATGGTAAAAATGTTTGTAGGAGTCCTCAAAAAGCCTACTACGATGTGTGAATTATTTATAACAGGTCCACAGCAGTGTTCTTTCTGGGGGCCTAGAACTCTTGGCCCTTGAACACCAGAGTTAGGTCAGGCCTGGGACTGTTCTCATCACTTAGCAGAAAATTAGCCAGTGTGCTAATGTGTCTCTCTGTTACTGTGTTCCTAACTTCACCCACCTGCTCCTGTGTTGCCAGATTCTCCCGATCCGACGAACTGTCTCGTCACCGCCGCTCTCACTCCGGCATCAAGCCGTACGAGTGCTCGCTGTGCGAGAAGAAGTTCGCCCGCAGTGATCACTTATCCAAACACATGAAGGTCCACCGCAGCTCCAGGCCCAGCAGGATTATCAGAGCCACTGTGTGATACCTTCAGCTGGCCTAAACCTTGCCCTGCACCTATCCAGCCTGCCCTGGCCTGGGGGGGTCTCTCTCAGGACTTTTGGTGCTTCACAAGCAGAACTTTCAGAAGAATCTTGAGAGCTGGCTACTGTTGTCCCCTCATAGTTTCCTTCCTGTCACTCCTCCCTGGTGTTTATCTTCCACTGTTCCTTCTGAGCAGCTTGTCTTATACTGAGCTCCTCACCTCAGGAAGAAACTCAGCTGAAAGTGGATTTCCTGGCCTTTATACACACACACACACACACACACACACACACACACAAACACAAAGACAAAACAGCTAACAGGAGACCGTCTCACAGAGGCCCCTCTTGCAGCCATTACTTGCACTACTGTTCCTGTTCCCAAGCTACCAGGTGCTGTTGGAAGCAGGGGGTAACCAGTAATAGGAGTGTATGTAATTCTATAATCTTGTTTCTACTTTTGTGATCGCCCTTCTTCCTCAAAGCCAGTCTTCAGGGTCCACATGGATAAAGCTTCCCAATGTTTTAGTACGTTGCTGAAGTGCAAATTTACGCTGCGTCACATTTATTGTGACGTGTTCTAATCATAAGACTTGCAACTGTTTTTACAGAGGGTGAAATGATGATTAAAGCAGCAGAATCTCCTCTAAATGCTTTGATTTTGAGAGTTACAGTTAATTCTGAACGAACAGCATGACTCTTCAATGATATTAGGAGTAAATGCTGAGATGTTTTTGTCAGAACTTGTGTAAATTTGTGGCTTTGCTCACAATTTGGCCAAGCTGAGAAGAACTTCTGTTTTATGCATCCAACCCTGGCCTTTTATTGCATTTGTCCAATCATTATGCACCCTGTTTTGACCCGTATGCCTTTGCTCAGCCCCAGTATGCCCTAATCTCCATTGATGCCTTTGCCCCTATCACAAAACCTCACATGATCCTCCTGTTATCATATGACTGCTCTTATTTAACTGTGATTCTGAACCAACCAAACCAGAAATTCCTGTTGTGGCCCTGTGAGAGCATGAAAACGACACCTTTGGTGCGTGACAGTTTATAAGCTCTTTGTTCTCTGAAATTCTCTTGAAATCATTGTGCAGCCGACTTATGCGGCCTAGAAAACAACTCTTGTCTATGTGTAACGTGGGCTCAATGGTGAAAAAATGACATGAAACACTGCTCTCTTATTTACAGTAGCAGTTACTGTATAGCAGCAAGAAAAGCTAATAGCTGGAAAGGCAGCTAACGTCTATTCAATCATCTCTATTAGCACAGTCAATATAATGTGTACTGAACATAAAGGACAAAGATAACGTGTACAGCTTGTAGCCTCTATATAGATGTTTTTTTAATCAAAGAAATTTCAATCAGTGCATTAAGCTATTCAGTCGTGTTTCTGGAGAGGATTTTGGTCCGTTAAATAAGTTTGATTGTAGCTGTGGAATGTCAGACTGATTATGGTTTGGGATTTGGAGTCCCATTCTACCCATTCACAAACCATTAAGCTGAGTCTGCTGGTCTTAAGTGCACTTGTGTTAGTGAAACATTGTATTGTGCTCTTATGGCAATTCCATAAAACGTACCGGAGCCATAACATGCCAAAAGAAAAAAGCATATTTTCTAAGGAAGGTTAAACTGCACGGTGCAGTCACTATTATCATTTCTTCCTGGAGCTCAACACTTTGGTGCTTGTTAACCTACCAGTGCTCCACATGAAGAGACTGTATAACTGACAGCATGATGCTTCACATAACTGGATTGTCTCTGTTGATCCAGCAGACACGTACTTAATACGAACAGTAGGCTACTGGCAATCTTAACTTAGCTCGAGCAACATTGGTGCTTTTGGATAAACTCAAAAGTAGAGTACTTCTGCATGTAGCAGTACACTGCAATCACCCTCAGATCTTTGTCACTTAGCATTATGGGTACATTAGGTTTCACTCTTAAAACCAACTATGCGCAGTAATGTAGAAATCCATTCAAAGCAGACAGACTGGCAGATGTGTTTATCTGTCTGAACCAATACTGTCTTTGTGTCTGAGCCTCCCCAGGCTGCTTCTACTGACCTACATCCAGACCTGTATTCTCTCATCATCATCATCATCATCCAATTCTCTCTCTGTTTTTCTCTCTCAGTCCTGCCGGTATATCTGGTTGAACACAGGCTGTGTTATTATTATTTTTTTTTGAATAACAGAAATGCTATTTTCCTATTTGCAAAAATAAAAAGCAAAAATGAAAATGCTGGTATCAATTGCTTTGTTATTTGAGCAAGGCTTTTTGAAATGAACTGTTACTGCAAATATGAGATCATATGAGAGATTATCGCAGAATGGAAGCTCATGCAAGTGCTGGAAATTTGACGGTTACAGAAGTGGTGTAGAAAAAAGTGTTATTTTTAACACCCACTACCATATGACATAATGCTGTGATAAAAAAGCTCAGATAAACTCACTTTCTGCAACACGCCCTGCCCCAAACAACAGTGACAGTTAGTGACTTGCTGGTGAACATACTGGAGCACTTAGCAGCTAAAGAGATACATATTTCGCTCAGGAGCTGTTTCAAACCGAGCTACACTACTCCAAATGAATGCAAATTTTTTTGTCACTGTTGGATGTATAGTTTGCTAACATGTTCTTCACAACATCTGGACGGTAATGTAATGTGTTTTTCAGCGTGTTTTCAGCTTGTTCTGCTGCCCTCAAACACTACATGTTAATAATTAACAGGCACTATATATTAAAACAATGGACATCTGTCTGTCAAAGTGCTTTACAAATATGAAGAAGCCAATACAAATGCAAAAATACTTCAGAAAAATAGATAAATTAAAATTGAAAAGACAATTGATATTAAAAACACGACTAAAACAATGAAATGATTACTTGGTTAAAAACTTAAGGTCAGATAAAAAGTAGTGAGGATTAAGATTGTAAAGGTTTAAAAAGCCTCAGAGAACAGGAATGTCTTAAGACTTATTCCAGGCATGAGGAGCATAAAAATAAAATTGCTGCTTCTCCATGTTTTGTTCTTATGAAGGAACTGTAAGAGGTCCAGTATCTGAAGCTGCCTTATAAGTGAGCAACAAAACCTTGAACTTGATTCTTTCATTCACTGGAAGCCAGTGACGTGAACTCAGAACTGGAGTTATGTGATCAGATTTCCTAGTCCTGGTTAAAACTCTAGTAGCGGCGTTCTGAATGAGCTGGAGTTGTCTAATCGAGCTTTCAGAGAGGCCCGTGAAAACACTGTTACAATAATCCAGTTTACTAAAAATGAATGCATGTATACTGTATACTACTTTTCAAGGTCCTCCTTGGACATAAGATTCTTACTTATTGTTGCGTGTAAAGTGATAGTAAGCTGATTTTGTAATGGTTTTGATGTGGCTGTTAAGATTTTAATCTGAATCAATGATTATACCGAGATTTCTGACTTGAGTTTTGGTTGTTAGTGAAAGGGATTCAAGGTGAGCAGAAACTTTAAGTCTCTCCTCTTTGGCACCTAAGACAATAACTTCAGTTTTATTCATATTGAGTTGCAGGAAATAGCAGAGCATACAGTTGTTAATTTCTTCAATACATTTGGTTAGTGGATTATATTCATCAGATGATAATGCCATGTAGATCTGGGTGCAGCCATGTAGCCAAAAATCTCTGAATGAAGCATTAAGTAGAATTCTTAGATACTTGTACTTTATTCATATTTCCGCTATTTTATACCTCTACTTCAATACATTTCAGAAAGAAGTGAACTTTTTACAACCATATTATATAAATTACTTTGTAGATTAAACTTGCTGTAATGGTTACATTACAAAATACATGACATATGGTCTTATAGGTTTAACATGTTAGCATATAGTTGCCTTCAAATGCTGCAGAGTTAGGGTGCGCCTCGTAGAAACCAAACTTTCATTTAGAGACGTGTTTCTGGTGACTCATTTCCAATGTTCACTCTTTTAGCTCTGTCTTTACCAACTTTTAAGAAGTATAGAGACTTTAGCCGCTAAATACTCCACTATGTTGACCAGCTAGTAACTCAATTTATAAGTCTGCTGTTTGGTTAACTTAAATGAGTAAAAATGTATATTAATTACTCTTCATTTAATAGCTGTAAATTACCAGCATCCAGAAATAAACCTGCAATATTTACTGTTTTACCCACTAACCCTCTTTCATAATGTAGAAATGAACCTCCAAATACTGCTTAGCTTTGCTGTCACGTGGGTCAAAGTCATTATGTCGCCTCACAAATTCATTGTGTCTCCTCCTCTCTACTTAGTGAGTGGCAGGCTAACCATATCAGGGCCACTCCAGTGAGTCTCTCAATAAAAAACTGCTGCAGGCAGGTTTCAATCCTGTAATCACTTTCCAAAGCTGATCTGACTGCCGCAGTATGGTGCGTGTTGTCTTCAATTCAGCTCAGTGCTGAAGAAAACAGAGAGGAAGCTGCAGCTCTATCTGCATGCACATCCAGCTGTTGGTGCTGTCCAGTTGTTTCTGGCTGTGAGGGAGCACCCAGAGGAAACTGGGACCTGCTTTTAAAGCAAAGATCTGTGTTGCCTCTTTTCCTGCCATACTCTTTCACACTGTTGCTAATCTGGGATGATGCCGTAAATAAGATGCTCTTCCAGGTCCTGTTTTGATTCATTTCAGTGCCGCTGAAATCTGTGATTGGTTCGTTCTTTGGTTTTTATGTTTCAATACCAAATCGGAAAAAACAAACAACAAACATCTGTTTTTGATTTTCTGTTTTAAAACCAAAACGGAAAAACAACCCAGCTGCATTCTATTCTATCTATGACTGGAGTTGTATCCCTACTGGTTTTCAAACTAACTTGCTGCTCTACACGTGCACCTGTTGTTTGCAACAGCTGTGGTCTACGTCAGGCTCCTCTCTCTCACCCTATACGCTCTAGCGCCCGCTTCCTCTCCGGAGATAGACCTACTATGAGTTGTGTTGCCAGTGGAACCGGTATTATGCTGAGTTTTGCATGCACCTCCAAATACTGCTTTTAAATGCTATAATATCCTTCGTGGGGTTCATCAACGGTGATAAATGATTCGAAGTATATATTTTTTGAACGTTTAGAGTCGTTAATATTTTATTACACTTAGTAGAAGTAGCATTCATTGAGATTCAGCTAAAAGACGTGGTGATTACCGTGTTTGATCAATGAGCACAGCAAAGAGGTGGGTGCAGAATTCGGCAGAACAGATGTGTTATGCTACCTGCCCAGATTTGCATCCACCTCTTTTCTCAGCATATATGAGTGTTACCACCCACGAGGTGCATTCAAGTCTCTACAGGCAGGCAGAATTCGGCACAACAAGACTGATGGTCACTAACCAAGTTATATATATCATGCATTGCGCTGATAGAAAAACCGGATTGTCCAACGGCAATGACGCAATTAACGATTGGGGTAGTGTCTGAAAGTGTTGTTTTATTAATGCGATGGTCTAAATTAATAAACATTTAGAGGATGGTCTGGCAATTAAAAAGGAACGTATTTTGAGAATTTATTAAATGTTTTCTCCTCCATCCTTTATCCTTTCCCTCTTCCTTCTTCTCTCTGGCCTTGTAAAAACCAAACTGAAGTCATGGAAACAAGCACACATATCTCATTATTAATAATGGACCAGGTGATGAACCCACAGAGAATTATCACCCGACTCTGCGGTTCCTCATAGTCCTCTGAAGTGTTTTAGCGTCTTTAAACATTTTTTATGTTTTAGCAGCTGGTCAACATAGAGGAGCATTTAGCAGAAAGAGCCAGATACTTTGATGAGGAGCTGGTGGAGACAGAGAGACACAGAGCTAACAGAGAGAGAATTCTGGATATTCATTTGGTGGCCACAAACACGACTCCAGGTGAACGCTGATATTGTTCTGTATCTGCAAGGACTTTTGTTTGCCAACATGTTAGCCATAACAACTATATAAGGTTATAACATATCACTGCAGCTTGTGTCACTGCCCCAAAGTGGCCAATACAAATGTATTAATGTTGCTTAACGACAGCATGACAGCCTGGAATCTTGAGCTAATAACATGAAAGGTTCCGCACATTCACATTGATTAACAAGAATTTACTGTGTAAATTCAGATTCTAAAGGCGGGGGGGAATGTAGATTTATTCCTCTGCTGTGATGAGTCACTCAGGCAGCATGTCAATCCAGCACCATGGCTCTATAAATAATTACCCACTGGTCTTTAACGGCATCACATTATGGGCTGAATAGTCAGTGTTTTTGGCTGAATGTCTAACTCCTAGGATTGATTCTATGCTCTGATTGGCTGCCATTAAGTGCAGCCAAACATATATGCAGAACTTGGATTTGTTTTTGCATATAGTGAGGATATGATGTATCTTTACTGAGAGATAATGTATTCTAACTTAGGGACACTTTTCTAGCTGCTGCAGAAGTCAATTCTCCCTTCAGCTGTGCCCATGACACCTGCTCAATGTGTCATTTAAAGGTGTGCTTGTAGTAATGTCTTGATGTTGGTCTATTATATTTTGTATGTCAACAAACATACATCACAATTGTATGGCTTCAAACATGGTTAAACTGAGTTAAGCTGCATGTTTAATCTGTGTTCACACCTGACAACACCAAAATGAATGCCTACACTAAGTCAGACAAACACCACCGACTGGTTGACGGTGGTGTGACAGTGCTGTGATTTGCTGCCACCTGGTGTTTAATCTGAAAATTAAACATTTCTACTGTAGGTGTCTGAAGAGAATGATTTTATGTTGCTAATGACTGAATTATAAACTATAAATCACCACAGTAAGGTTTATCATGTTGTATGATTAGGGCCCGAGCAAGAAACATGCGAGGACCCTATTGAAATTGTAAGGATTATTCTCTCTTTCTTTCTCCCAAATGAATCCCACTTTTGATGGCCTAAATGTCCCCGCAAACCCACAAAACTTTGCACACACGCCAGGCGTGGCGAAAAATAATGTATTTTAAGGGTCTCGCACATGGGTGTGGCAAAATGGCTCCACAGCGCCACCTTCAAAGTTGGAAAAAATTAGTCCCCATGCCACAGTCAACCTACATGCACGAAAATTTCTACGGACATCAAGACACACACAAAAGCCTCAAGAACCCATATCCTAAACTCAACGGGAAGTGAGCCATTTTGAATTGAAAGTGCGATTTTAACCCATTTTTCACCGTTTACAGGGTGCGTACTTTAACGAACTCCTCCTACAGAATTAATCTAATTGGCTTCAAATTTCTGCTGTGCCTTCTAAAGGCATTGACAATGAAAAGTTGTGCTATCTGTGTGTTTTCGTCAATGGGCGTGTCCATGGAATGGAGTCTAAAATCGATGATTCACCATGAAACAGGAAGTTGTTATAACTTCTCACATCTGCACCAAACTTTACATGTAGGATAACAGTCACGAACTGAACACATCCATAAGCCAACAAAAACACAATGTCATAGCGCCACCTGCTGGCAACAGGAAGTGCCAAGTTTTACGCTGTTATGTACTACTAACATATTTGCCTCACCTGCTTCAAAACAGTCTCGGAAGAGCGTTAATTGATGATGCTATGTTGTGAATTTTGTGAGTTTTCGGATAACAGCGTGTCCTTGCCGTGGCGTCAAAGTTTGATGTTTCGCCATGACACAGGAAGTTGTTGTAACTTCGCTGTACATGCTCGTATCTCTACCAAATTTCACACATTTGATAAGGCACACATCTACATGTCAAAATTCACTCAACCTCATAGCGCCACCTGCTGGAATCAGAAGTCTCCCTTCGATGATGCAGCCCCTGCTCACTGAATCACCAAGATGCATGAAACTTTTGTGGTACGTTTTGTGGTACTTTTGTGGTGTGTGTATCATCTCAAGACGCACAAAAAAGCCTCTTGGAGCCATACCTGAAATCAGACAGGAAGTCAGCCATTTTGATTTGATTGTGCCATTACAGCCCATTTATGGCCTTTTACAAGATTCAGACTTTAACAAACTCCTCCTAGGGAATTAATCTGATTGACTTAAATTTTCTGTGCATTCTAAAGGCATTGACGATTAAAAGTTGTACAACGGTGAGTTTTCATCCATGAGCGTTCCCGTGGCGTGGGGTTCAAAATCGATGATTCACCAAAAAAAAGGAAGTTGTAATAACTTCAGTACACATGCTCACATCTGTACCAAATTTGACATGGATAATAACAGTCCCGGGCTGACCACATCCATATGACAACATTCACTCAAAAGCATAACGCCACCTGCTGGCAACAGGAAATGACACGTTTTACGCTATGATGGAAGACTCCTAGCAGGTTGGCCATGTCAACTTCAAAACTGTCCCAGAAAACCCTTAACACATTGTTGATGCCATGTGGTTAAACTTGTGAGTTTTCGGTTAACAGCGTGGTGGTGGCGTGTTGTACCTTAACTGTACATGCTCAGATTTGTACCACATTTTACACGTTTAATAAGAGTCGCACCCTGAACATATCCACATGCCAACATTCACCCATAGTCATCGCGCCACATGCTGGCAACAGGAAGTGACCTTTAATGAAGCACCCCCCAGGGCACGTTTTACCTACATGTATGAAATTTCTGTGGCACATGTATTGTGTCCAGACGAACCAAAAAGCCTCTTGGAGTGATGCTCTAAACCCAACAGGAAGTCAGCCATTTTGAATTTTATGGTAATTTTTGGATGATTTACACACTCCGTACTTTAATGAACTCCTAGAATTATTTTCGCTGTCTAGTCTAATCCTATTGATTATTTAAGCAATAGCTCACGACAGGTATACGCTTATTATATCACAGTTAAGGGGCGTTGTTCGGCCTGACACGAAGCGGAGGCTCTCTCTCTCTCTCTCTCTCTCTCTCTCTCTCTCTCGCTCTCATTATTTAATTAATTTATCTCCGCCGGTAAAATGCGATCTGTATCAGATTGCATTTTAATACCAGGTGTAAATGGAGCTTAAGACCCACACAAAGCTCAGATTATAACTCAAACCCTGTTTGTCCCGGAGTGATACGGATCTGTGCAAAGGACTTCGACGTCATACCCGTTATATACACTCATTTTATTATTGCTATGAACCAATCAGATTGCTTGATTTGAGCTACCCGTATTATAATAAAAGTTGTACAAACTGTGAGTTTTCGTGAAACAACGTGCCCGTGGCGTGGCATCCAAAATCGATGATTCACCATGAAAGATGAAGTTGTAACTTCAGTGTACATGCTCACACCTGCACCAAACTTTAAGTGCTTGATAACTGTCTCGCCCCGAACACACCTCCATGCAAATATTCAGTTATCATCAGCGCCAAGTGCTATGTAGCACCACAAAGGGGACACACGAAGTGATGATTTACACCTTTGTGCAGCGTCCGAAGCGCGTAGCAAATTCACAGCCGCACCGCCAGAGCTCCAGAATCTGCAATGCGGAGGGCCTGCTGCTTGTAGCTTTAATTCCAAAATGTTTTTGTACATGTATTATAATACATACGACATGTGACATTCCAAACTGTGAAGGAAAAGGGGGAAACATCTGGGAGGGAATGGCGCATGGATAAGACACGCGCCTTTGTTGTGACAGACCCTGGTTTCGATTCCCACTGTGATCCATCATTGTGTCCCTGAGCAAGACATTTATGGTGCGTTCCATTTGACATGGGAAGTCTGAATTTGTGAGTTCAAAGTTGGAAACTTCAAAGGGAACGCCCCCTTAAGTTGGATTTCAACCTAAGTTTGGAGAACCGCACTACCCCGACTTTGTGATCCAAGATGGCTACTCTGAGTATCAACAGTTAGTTAAAGCTGTAGTTTATACTGTTAGCACTTCTGTATACTTGTGTCTCATAAATTTTCATACACAAAGTGCTGTCCAACTGTGTCTGTAGACTTGTTGCAACAGTGTTTAGTATGAGTAAATACCGCACAATGCGGGGGTTTTTTCAACCGGCATTACAATGGATAACCTGGCTAGTTGTAAACAACATCTGGCCGAGAAAAGTTTTCCAACTTGTTAACTGAAACACCCACAACTCAGGTGTGACGTCATTCCCAGCCCCGACCTCCGAGGTAAATGGAACGCACCCTTAACTCCTCATTGCTCCAAAGGCGTGCGACCTCTGACATGTATAGCAATTGTAAGTCGCTCTGGATCAAAGCATCAGCATCAGTGTCATCTCCCATCCCCATTCATGAAGCCTGGGGCGAGTTCAATCTCAAAATGGTGTGCAACGTTGCGCAAGGGGATTCAGGGTATTTTTTCTCCCATTTGGTGTACGTGTCAGAGGTGTTAACCTATCAACTGCTACAAGTGTGTAAACATAGCAAAGGCAATAAATTAGCACACTTGCATCCACAACGGTCTGTTAAGGCACCACAGTTTCTATAGAAATAAACATTTTGCTATGTTTTGCTGAACTCAGCGCTGCTGTTCCTCTGCAGCTATGTGGTTTATCAGTGAAGTCTGAACTACATTGCAGACTGGAGTCTAACAGACGGACAGAAAGATTTGGATCCTCACTGCGCTGCATTATTACAAAATATGATGAAGCAGAGGTGGGTCACATCTCTCTCTTCCAGGTGGTTTCTTTATCATGGGTTGAACTGGGGTCTAGTTTATAAAACTGTACGTAGAATAGACTTCTAAAGGTTGCGTAAGTAGCCTACAAAACACAGGAAGTGTGTACCGACAAAAATATTTTGATTTCTAAAACAGCGCTCATCCTACGCCGATTTCCCTTTATAAATCACAATCAACTTGAAATGTGGTGTATATGAGCGAGATCCATGTCCAACCCAACGCCCATAATTGCCTATAAATAGTCAGTGAAACGCCCCTCTTTCATATTAATACGTACTGACTGCATGAAGACAGAGGTGGAGGGGGACACAGATATACAAGACAGGATGAATCAGGTACATAATTTGGATTTCCTCATTTGAAAAGAGAGTTAACCAAATGCATTCCAATTGTGTTTAAACATTTACTTAGGCTATGCAAATACTCCACTGACTTAACGAGGCTGCTGATGAGTTTTAAAGCTGATTGTGTTGTTGGGAGCCAATGAAATGATTTCAATACTGCAGTAATATATTTGTCTCTGAGTGGGTCTGCTGCTGCGATGTAATGAGCTGGAACCTTTCTGCTATTAGTCAATCAGCAAAGCCAGCCTTACTGTACATTCAGACCAAACGCAAATTTGATCCTCACAACGCTTTCCTTGCGGGGGTTTTATCGCTGGACTACTGTAGTAGTCAAGTAACGTTATTCACACACAACACAATAAAGCAAATAAACACAACCCGCGATTACTACAGCTGTATGAAACAAAATAAACATTTTTCTGTTATTTAATTGCAATAAATGGATCAAACTTGCTTTCTTTTCTCCAAGTAATGTCAAGTTTTGTCCAGTTTATATGTAAATATGAAGTAGTGCCAAACGACGCTAACAACACTGGAACTGGATGTGCACGGAAACTAGCTGCTGAGAAGCTCCAGTGAAGATAAATCAACGTTGAAATCCCAAAAACTAAAGTAAAAAGCTAATTTGATAAAAGCAGTTTACTCCGAGCTCCTCCCACGAGTTAACGGCGCAGTTGTCAGAGCAGAATCCAG
This sequence comes from Micropterus salmoides, assembly GCF_014851395.1. Taxonomy (NCBI): domain Eukaryota; kingdom Metazoa; phylum Chordata; class Actinopteri; order Centrarchiformes; family Centrarchidae; genus Micropterus; species Micropterus salmoides. Next base: position 38,624,703 of record NW_024043372.1, read on the forward strand.
ACCGACTACGGGGGTTTATTTGTCCAAAAACTGGAGCGCTTCTTCCTTGCTCCTCTAGCCCAAGTTTAGCAGCTCTCAGCTGGCCTGCAGATTTTCAATCTCCCGCTCTGCCTGGCCCTCTCCACACATCGTTCTGAAGCTGTCGCTGATGTACAATCTCAACGTTGATAGGCTTTCGCGACTCACCGCCCCCTTCGCGTCGCTTCACCGCCTGACAGGAAATCGCAGCTCTACGCGTCTTTGCATTGACTTTGTATGTAAACTCACCGCCCCGAACGCTCACTTTCCTTTAGGTCTGAAAGCAACAACATTGGAACCAGAAATGCACAGAAGCTAGCTGCCGAGAAGCTCCAGTGAAGATAAATCAACAATGTAGTCCCAAAAACTAAAGTAAAAAGTAATTTACTAATTTAATAAAAGCAGTTTACTCCAAGCTCTTCCCGGGGCCTAAACAGTGTAGTAGTCCGAGCATAATCCAGTCCGACTAAGGGTGTTTATTTGTCCAAAAGCTGCAGCACTACTCCTGGCCCTGTCCTCATGTTCTCCCCGCAGTTTAGCTGCTCTCCGTCGGCCAGTGGCGTTTTGCTCCTCCGCTCTGCTGGGTCCTCTCCAAACAACACTCTGAAGCTGTCGGTGATGTCCGGACAATCTCAATGCTGATTGGCTATCGCGACTAAAATTTTCAACTTACACGGAGGCCTTTGCGTTGCTGGAAGTGCCCCCTCCGCACAGCCTGACTGGAAATGGCTGCTCTCTCCGTCTTTGCATTGACTTTGTATGTAAACAGACACCCCCAACACTCGCTTTGCTTTTGGTCTGAAAGCACCATTACAGCTGTCTTGTTTAGATGAGTTCGTAAAAAAACACCATGTTTCTCACATCACTGATAATGTTCCCATGATGTAATAACTTGAATCAGCTCGATATAAATCCTTTATTCTTTGATAGATTTTAAAATGATAAAATCATGTTCTTATGTTAGTCACATGACTTTCAAAATTAAGATGAGAGTTCAAAAGAACTTATGTTGGTTCCCGGAGAGAGTAGCCTATTTATAGTTGTAGTTAGCAGAAGGTACAAATTTTAAATATAACACAAGGAAAATAGCGCCCAAATGACAGAAAAAAGTCGCAACACTTATTTCCTGGAAGTGGCTCAAGTGTTAAAACTGTACAACCCCTTTATTTATGAATTCTCTCCGTTTTCTGAGAACATTGATCTAATCTACTGTCAGCCTAAACATTTAGATAAATTGTAGCCTAATTATTGTTGCTAAAAGCGTTGTTTGGATTTCTTATCAAACGATAAATGACCCTCAGATTGTAAAGCACCAGCCTGTAGCCTCACGCAGTGCTGTTTATTTGGAGGACGCGTAAATGAGGGGAAAGTAACAACACAATAATAACCAGAGAAACTGAGAGGAAGTGAGCTCAGAGTTTAGTGACACGTTTAAATGCTTTCAGAAGCATCGGATATTTGACGGACATCCAGAAACAGGTGGTACTTTTACAGAAAGTGTTAAACTAGAAGAACATGCAAGTCGCTGAAACGTGAAGATTACGTATATTGCATGACCTTTCATATTCTGAGAGAATCTTGATTTACTGTTTTTAGATATGGTCATAATACTACAATGCATGGATACTTCGCATCCCAACCCAACAAAATAAGAGTTGCATAAAAAAAACAACCAACTACCCATACAAAGCCCTGTTTTTTTGCGAGCAAACCTCTTTAGAGCAAACGCATTTAGTTGTCAATGTTGAGGTGTACGAGGAGCTGTGAATGCAGCATATTTTCCTGTTCGGAGGATTTATCGCCAGTACAAGCCAAAGGCAGTTTAATGTATTTCATGCTCGGGTATTTCCCTGGCACACGGTTTGAAACTTGTTTCCTGAGGTATGGCAATGTAGACAGCTTTCCAGCTATGTTTTGGGAATATTTCGACGCGGTTGGACGACTTGGAAATACAGCGGTCTCTACGAGCGAGGTAACGTTAATGTTAGCAAACACGCTAACGTGAAGGCTAGCTAACGGCTAACTTACAGTTAGCAAACTATCGTTAATAACTGTTACCTTGATGTGTTTGTTTCCTCGAGTGTTTGCACGCATGCTAAACACAGAAGCAGCACCTGAGTCCCACACTGTGACTGTAAACTGTCGGGAAATCAGTGGAAGCCTGTGTTGGCGGTAACGAAACTAACATTATTCATCAACAAGTGGTCTTTTATTTTGCGGTGTGTGGGAGCTGTGGAATAGTAGAAACCAGTCCCTGCAGTCCTTTATGAATACCCCATGTTGTATGACTGATTCGACCTGGCTGGCGTAATCTCAGTGCTCCCTAGATAACGTTTGCTGCTAATGTCAGACGTTACATAACGTTCATCGGTAATCTTTCTCCCTGGCAGCATTTTTGACACTGTCCTATTTTTGCCCCGTTATCACCGGTTTTAACATGACAGTTTGGGACAGATTGTGTGTGTGTGTGTGTGTAAGCTTCTTATGGGAACGAGAACATCTGCCCTGACTCATCCAACACACACAGACACTGAAACATTCAGTCTGCAACATGGAGTGGACAAAAACGCAAAACCAGCACATCATTAATGTCACAGCAGCATGTGCTGACATTAAGCACCATAACAACTTTGCAGAAGAAGTAGACCCTCCCTGACATTTGTGTGTGCTGCATTAACTTGTGTGTCCATCTCAATTTCCATGCTTGCTTTGCATGTGAATGGATTTTGGAGAGTGGATTCTAATCCTGATCAAATAAACTTTGAGTAGCAGCATGACTGTGGGTGACAGAAGGGATATGTACATCACAAGAAAAGTGGAGTTGCTGTGCTTTTCCATCTAAAACATGTACAACAACAAGACAACTCATCAGAACGTCTGCCATGTGGGAGGCAGCTTTTCATGGATGAGCATTGGTGATGGCTCGGGCCATGACGAGTAATATTCAGGCTTCAGTATGACCATTAACACAGTGCGGTTGTGGGGAGCAGATACCACACTTGCCTCCTGTGGGGTCACGACAGCTAGGTAGCACCCCCAGCACAACGTGTCCGCTCATCATCTCGGGTATATGTCTTTTAAATATGCAGTTATGGTGATTGTTCAACCCAGGTTGGAGTCTCATTACATTAGTTTGTTATCCCTCCTTTTTAGAACAGGTGTTAGGAGCACAAAACTACATCTAACATCAAAACTAGAGATCTATAGAGATGATACTGCAGATACAGCAGAAATGTAGTCAGGCAAAAACGAAACGGCATTATATTCCCATACACGCTGTAAAACAGATTGAAGAGAGGTTTCATGGGAAGCCTCTCTCAGACAACTGCAGGCTGTCAGGATGCAGAGAGACACCAAAGCTGCTCTAAACACAAAGGCTGGCCGTACTCTCTGCGAGACACTTGATAGTTATGTAGTGTTTGATGTGTCTATAATATCCACCCAGACTATATACATTAATACCTACCCTGTTCACTCTCGGTGTCAGTCACAGCATGAATCTCCCGTCTGTTTTTATCTGCAGGAAGCCGTTCCTCTGGTGAAAAGAGAAAGGAGATAAATTCAGGAACATGTAATTATGTAACCCTAATGAGGTGACGGGCAGGCAGAATTGTAATTTATTCACATGTTTAGGTTGACTCGAGACTCAAGGATGCAACATTTAACCCTGCTGGTCTTAGGCCTGTTCCTGGTGCAGACTGGATCGGGGTGTGAAAGATTTACAAAGATACAATCTGCAAAGTTGATTCTGTTTCCTTGTGGGGAAAGATAAGTTTGCTCTGTGTTTAAGGATACTTAACAAACAGTCTGACGCCTGCAGTGATCAGTCAAATCCATTACCTCTTCTGAAGTGTTACATCAGCTCATGTAAATCTGTTTTCATTGTTCTGTCTGATCGGGACTCTTTCAAATTGAAGCTGCCACATACCCTAAAACAATCAAATGGCGTCCCACAGGGAAACAAACCAATTCTGTACACGCCCACACACTCCTGAGAGGAGTCTAATCAGCCAAAGTGAAAACGCCAGTGTGGGCGCACCGCTGGTGTTTATGAACCTTAACCTCCACCTAGAATGCTGTGCTGAAGAACATGCACAGACTGCAGCAAAGCCACTACTTCACAGAAAATGTCCGATGGGGATTGGACCTTAGCTGAAGATAATGTCAAGTTCTTTACTGTCACACAGGGCTCCAGATTGCCACCAGTTTTGAAGACAGTGCTACAAAATGTTTTTCTGTTCTATTTTTTGAAATCATCGTATCACTATAATGTGAGAGAGAGAGAAGAGTGGAGAGCTAACACAAGTCTCTTGCTATCATAATGTGGGATTCTGCATAGATGTCATCTATCTGTGACCAGTCCGTTTAGTGCTCTCGGGCCCTGGTTTGGCCCTTTGGTGACAATGAAACAAAGATTCAGAGTTGGACTTGCCATCAGGAGCGCCACGAGCAATGGCTCTGTGGGCAGCTTGAGCAGCCCGTTATACAGAAACAAGAGTTATACAAGGATAAGAGGGATACGTCATCTGATTTGATTCAATATCTCGATGTATCACCTCAAGGGTGGGAATTTCTAGGCACCTCATTACAATTATGAGTACTACAATGCGATTGTAAAATGAACAGGATAAAGATGTACTTTTCTCACTGTGTGACTACTTGGTACTTTTAAAGCAAAGTGTTTGTAACAATCCAAACATGTTGCTAGTAATGAAATGCAGATAATTAATGTTACTTCATATAAATGTAGCTAACATTGCATAGTATTATTGTATTATTACAGCATTATTACTGACAAGGGGTCGACCAATAATCGGCCTGGCCGATTATCGGCGCTGATATTCAGCATTTTTCCAATACTCTGCATCGGTCATTTTAAAGATAGATAGCAGATATAATTAATTAATAAAAAATGCGCTCCTTTGGCTCTGATGCAGCCGCTTCTCTCAGTCTGTACACACCACTCCGTGGGCTGGAGCAGTGTCCCGCCCACAGTACTAGCTGATTAGTTACAAGTCACATAATACACAAGTAATTGCCTATCAACACTGACTATTGCGCGGAAGTAGCGAGCGAGTCACCACGCTGCAGCCCCTCCCTTCCTCTTTCAGCAGAGCTCCGCATACCAGGGTCTTTCCTGGCTCAGAATGGGCCTTTGGGGGTTGACTTTGCGGGACAGTAAGCATGATCAGTACACATACAGGAAAGGCAATGATTTACCTTATAACCAAAATCTATGTATTTTCTTGTTAGTTCAGAACCATTTGATAAACAAAATATATCAACAACCTAGTAAAGGTATAAATTAGTGTATTAATAAATATTATAACATTAAATAGAAAGTATAATGTTAGTAAAATATATTTGCAGGTTACATTTTATTTGGATTATCTGCCACGTACCGTTACACCCCGTACGTGTATTCATACTGGACTGTTTCGGTACAGGACTTTCATATATTAGGCTTGTTTTGTGTGTGGAGCATACATAAATTCCGAGTTTCCACACGGATATATTAAGTGGTGGACCAAATCTCCATCTTGCGGCACTACACAAGCAGCCGCTTTAGCCCCGCCTCTCGCTAACTAGTGACTTAAGCATCACGGCCAGTGCAGAGAAGCCAGAGCTTATTGTTAAAGTCTTCTGTTTGGGAACACTTACACAAACTTGCTGGACACAGAACAACGACTTCGACATTTCTAAACTTTGCTGTGGTGCCTACCCTTTTTTAATGTCCCGCCTACCCCAGGCTGTTGGTCTGTTCACGAAAGGTGACTTTGACGAGCAACGAACGCACACGGCTGCATGAAAGTTACCTGATCCCGATCTCCATGCAGAGATTAACAGGCAGGAGAGAACGGGAACAGGTTAGTGTCACGTTTTGCACAGAAAACCTCATCTCGAGAGGGCAGACAGGGCTCAACGTTAAACTTTTTTGCAAAGACATTTTTACTGGCCCTCCTTCCAAAAGTTATTTATCAGTGTTGCAACAAAACCAAAGACTTGTAAGTTATGTTATACTTTTAACATGTTTAATAGGTTATGAAATACATCCCGGATATAAAACAAACTAAACTAAAATATCACAATTAAAATTATAAAAAATAAAAAGGATACAAAACAATTTACTTTTAAAACAAAACATAAGTCAAACATGACGTGCTCTCTCTCCTGCTGACAGCCATTTCATAAAAAAAAAGTCTACACAGAGCCACAGATACAAGTCGCCTCTAGGGGTGCAACAACAAATTGACGCACTCGACAAAAATTGTTGCCAACGAATTTAACAATCGATTCGTTCATGACGTCATCGGGCCGTAACGACATCGTCAGCTTAGTGATTTTAACAGTGAAGTTACTAAAACACCACAACATCAGCGCTGCAGTAACACCTTCACCACATAAAACCTCCAAAGTGTGGCAGCATTTCACTCTTCAGTCAGCCAAAAAGGTTGTTAACTGCAGCGTCTGCAAAGCTGAGCTTTCCTGGAAACACCGGAGCATCTGAAGAGGTGGCGCATCATGTTGTTGCTATGTGGATGATGAAGACTTGTCTCGGTAAGCTAGTTAGCGAGCTAGCTTCCCATTAAAGCCGTGTTACGTCACGCTATGAGCTGTAACGTTTTCTATACAGTTTCGTTTTAGTCAATTTGATTGTTTTTTAATGACGCTGAGAGTAGCATGTAATTCTGATACACAACGGCCGCGTTCACATTCCAGATGTGCCCTGACTTTACAATCATAAACGATGCATCACTCATGGCGACGTTCCCAGCTGGAGAACGTGTTGCTGCAGAGTGCGCAAGATTAGACAACACCGGACAATGTCATACTTTCTAAAGAAGAGAAAACAGTTCTCCTGGCTGTGCGTGAGGCGGCGGCTAATCCGCACCAAACTCCCTTAAAAAAAAAAAATCTGAGATTTGTGAGTTGTTGAGTTAGGGGAAAATATATAAATGTTGTGAAACACTGTCTAGTATAAAATCGTTAATTAATGATTATTATAATAATTATTGACCTCCCTGTAAATTCGTTAAATGTGATGCATGAGGTTGTCCCGGGGTGTTGCAGAACTTGTGTACTCAGCTGCTCAGATCAGGACTTGATTTCAGTGGAACATTCTTTTGCTGCAGCAGGAACGTTCATTAAAAGATCCATTTTTGAAAGCAGTATTTATTTTATTGTCGTGACTGTTAATTAGCACATGCCTAAAACAACCTCAAGTTTAATTTAAAAGCTTGTAGCTAAATAAGCGCAATGTGTAATTTTGCAATTCATAATCCGAATAGTCAATTATTTGTTTTAATAATAGATAGATTAATCGACTATCAAAATAGTTGTCAGTTGCAGCCCTAGTCGCTATCCTGATTGACAATGTCATCATGGTAGCAACCTGTCAATCACAAGGTAGTCCCGCCCAAAAGCATATGCTGCATTATAGTCTAATTCTCCCTAAATAGGACCATAATTTACTCAGTGAACATCATTTTATGTTGAAGAAGAGTTGAAACTAGCGACAGAGACCACAAACGCATTATGAAAGTGTTTACTGAGGTAATAAATCAGCTGAGAAATCAACATTTTACTTTTATTTCTAATGGAGCCTGACTTCTTTTTGCAACCAGCGGACTCGCCCCCTGCAGGTTTAAGTTCCATCTGCATGGCTTCACTTTCAGACCCAGAGGTTGCCGTTTGAGTGAGATTAGAGAAATAACATTTGACAATCACTCGTCACGTAACAACTCTGGATTAGATAATGGTGCGTGCCATGAGCTGCAAAACAACTGCAGGATGTTGAGTTTCTAACTTTAAAACAAAAAAAAAGTTTGTGCACTGGCCCAATGAGTTGCTAGTTCAACTGTCCCCGAGGTTACTTTTTACTGGCCCCGGGCCATCAGGCCACCATTATTGTCGAGCCCTGGCAGAGAATAGTACCGATGCCAGTACGCCAAAGAGTAAAATGTAAAACTGACAGTACTAGTGAATACCGGTGCACAAACGGCTTGTGTGTGAGAAATAACAGGAAGTCATCTCTACCGTTAGCGCAAGCTTCATAGCAGAGCGTAGGATTTATAAACCAGCTACCGCATTGGTTTGACTGTGCCTGCTGCATTTGTAAAATCCAGCACGTTGTACTGTAGGTTTATGCTCTGCTTTCTCAACAGTTGTTTGATAAATGGCTATTAACACACATTCAGAGAATTATTTGAAACGCTTTTTTCCCCGCAATTCTGATTATTTTGGCGCTGGTGATTTTCTAAAAACTCTTTGGGGGGCGCCTGCCAGCAATTTCTCTATGCAGGAAAAACCCTGCATATACACAATGAGAGGAGCAAGTGAGCGGAGATCATACACAAGATGACCATAACTACAGCCGTTACTGTAAGCAAGTGCAGCAAAAACAGCAAAATTAGTACCAGTAACAAGCAGGAACGTGCACCAAGCGATCTTTTTATCTGCTCTGTCTCATCCACAGCAGCTGTGTTTTGGTTTTACACAAGCATGTGTGCTAGCTCAGCTAATAGCTAGTTATAAACAAGCCAAATCTCTGTCTGTAGCCTGTTTAGCTGAGATGCTATGTACCTTTTAAAATTTAGCAACTCATTGTGAACTCAGCTGCTTGTTGAGAGAAACCAGCTCCTCTCTATCAGCAGCAGCAACATGAGGGAATTATAGGAACTGTCTGGGCAAACTGTCTTGTTTCTCAACTTCACTCAGTATTTTGATGTCAGGAATATAGTTTAACATGTTCCATTTGTTTCCAGCGAGATACTGATTTTATATAGTGACTTTGCAGCAGTAAACTTTTTTTGTTGTTGCTCTGGAAACAGTTATAATAAAATATTAAATTTGATTACTGTTCTGAATTTATTCTTTTTTAAAATAACATATTTTTAAACAGCAGTTATTTAATTAAGAAAAACCAACAAGACTATAGATAAAGAATACATCAATAAATACAATAAATGTTTCAATAAAATACTGACCATATAAAATAAATACAACATAAATGGCAGCTGGTAATGACAAAGTTTATGATAATTTATCACTCATAGTTAACAAGTCTCTATCTCAATCTCTAATTCATTTAATTTACTATTTATGAAGATTAAACATGACAATTAACTTTAATCTTGTTATTTTCAACAAAGTTTTGTGTTGGAGTTTGTATTATTTAAAATTTTGACTCCAAGACAAAAATTGACAGCAAATGTATATCAGTTCCACATATCGGTCATCAGTCTAATTGGTTACTAATAATCGGGATCGGCCCAGCCTGCTGTTATTGGTAGAGAGTAGGGCTGCAGCGATTTATCCGACGTAATCGATTACGTAAATACGTCGACTGTTATTACGTGCGTCGAAGTGTCACTACATCCCATGTTAGCAGGGATTCCCCCGGGGAAGCTGCACCTACAAGACCGCTCCTTCGACCGTCTAAAGTTTGGGAGTATTTCAGACAAACACTCAACATGCTGCTCCGTGAGCTTCACTGCAGCAACTGCTGTCCACGAATAGGTGAAGCAGCATGGACACGTGAAGCGAAAGTATCCCAGTGTCTAGACGGCAACAGCAGCCCCGCAAATCCTGTTTACTTTCGGTCTCCACACATGCACAGCACATTATCAGCACAAAGACACGTAGCCCGGTAAAATGTATTTCTTCATCGCCTTCATGTTAAAAGTAATTTCTGCCACGCTGCTGTCATGGTAACGTAACGTTACACCGTGTGTCATCTAACGTTCGGCCGTTTCATATTTTCTGTTTATTTAACGTCCACGTATGAGCGAGAAAACCCACACTGATGCAGAACATGATGCAGACATTTGATCATCATACTGCATTACTCAATACTGAAATAAATCCATGTCAGAAACATTTAAAGTTTTAAGTAAAGTAGCCTAATAAATGTCTGTTATTGTTATTATCACAACACATCAGTGATGTGGAAATTGGATTTATTTTGATATGCTACTATTGACATTCTAATGAGCTTCATCAGGATGATTGAATAAAATATTGATTTATTGATGACATGTTTTTGATATTTATTTTGGATAAATTGGTATGTTAATTGAGTAATAGGCAACATTTTTTGTCTTTAGAAAACACAAAATTAATAACATCTTTAGACTAATCAAAAAAATAATCATTAGAGTAATCGATAAAATATAATAGTTATGTGCAGCCCTAGTATAGTCAGATGGGGGTTGAACTACACACTTTACAGTGCTCCAGCCAAACCACGTTCACTCCACCTTATATATCTGTTCCTCTTTCTTGTCTCGTCTAGTGTAGTTACATGTTTGTGTCTTGTCCTGTAAGTTGATTTTTGTAATCTTGTATTGAGAACCATGGGCCTTGAGAAACGGCATTTCATTAATTTGTGTACTCAATATGTGAATGAATGACAACAAACAAACTTGAACTAGCAGCCAAACAACGTCATGCTCAGTTTCCAAACCGCAGTCAGAAGAGGACAGTGTGCGGGTGATGATTATTAACGATAGTTGCGCATTGATATTATTGATCGTGTAAAGCCGTGTAAAGTCATTCAAACAACAACTGCGTACTGTGCCAAACAGGGAGACGGTCCAGAGCTGCACTTCCGCACTTCAGAGTTCCACCTTTTTCATTCCGTCAACATTATGTTCAATTAATCTCTAGATAATCGATTATTGACATTTGTCAATTGATTCATAATCATCCAAGTCTGCATCGCGATGCATGTAAAAATCTATTCCTTTCCACACCCATAAACTGCACCAGCCCTCCTCCTCAAGATCCTCAACATCAGCCGTGGAGAAGGCTTGTTAATGACGAAGCCTATCGCAATGATCGAAACTAACGTGGCATTGAATGATATCTACACTGCACTAGCATATTAACTGTCGCTTTATCTGGTCCGTGCTTAATACCCACTAGGGCTGAACGATTTTGGAAAATAATCTAATTGCAATTTTTTTTTTTTTTACCAGTATTGCGATTGCAATTTAATATGCAATTAAATTTTAAGCTCTTTACCTTCTGCATTATTGAACAGACAAGCAATAATAATAACATTAGTAGCTAGATTAAACATATGCTGTTCTTTCTTGTGGGTCAGGCCTGTGTTGTGATGAAAATAGGTGATGCATGAATTTCATGAATTATTATGAGCAATGGTGGAGAAGAAATTAAATTCTAATAATATGAGAAAGATAATTTGAGAGTCAAGTCATGGCATTAAATAATATGATATATCAGATAGGCCTACCTACAGACGACAAGAAAAACAAAGTTCACTACAGTGTGTTACACAGTAAGCGCTCAATACAAAACCCCACAGTTCAACCACAAATTAATGAGTCCGAATCTCAGTTCAAATCTCCTAGGAGTCAATCTCTTATCAAAAACCTCCTTTTCTATTGTCAGGGTTTTGCAATGTGAAAAAAAACCACATTCCTAACATCTATATCCCAGTAAGAAGACAAACAAAATGCTCGTTTCACAGATATTTCCTGAGCTGACTGGTGGCTGTGTGTGTGATGCAGGTGCCGATTGCCACTATACACTTACCTTACTACACGTGTCTTTCTGTTGTGCATTTTTCCTGTCCGTCAAAGTGGCGGATGGCCCGACGATTTCGACCACCACCACCACCAATTTAGCGGGTGCTACTTTCATTCCCTGTGTGACACTAATGTTTCTGTAGTGTCAGTTTTTGTCAAGCTTAAAGTTGATGATACACTGAGCAACTTTTTGGCAATGTTGCCATCAATGGTAATAAGTTAATATTACTACCGTAATCCCCTTCCCCCACTACTCGCCCGCCCCGCCACTATCCGTTCAAACCATAGTCGGACTTGCCACCAGCAAGATAGCCCAGCAACATTGCTCAGAAAGTTGCCTGTGTAACATCAGCTTGAGGCCATTCACAGCCACACTGTGGAGTGTTTGTGGTGTACAGGCTCTGGCAAGAAAAAATAACGTCTCTGAAGTGTTACTAACAAGCAAACGTTGGTTGATCGACTCAGAATGGGCAAGTGTCTAAAGTTCAGAAGGCCAGAGATATGGACAAGTTGGGGCATAGAGGGCAGTGGCGGATCGGATCGGTGTGCGAGTCAGGATAGTCAAACCCTCACGAGACTTGGCACGCTTGTCAAAAGGATTGTTTTGTATTGGCTGATATGGTTTGGGGGCATGGTTGTGGAAAATTGGCTCAATAGCACCCCCTACAAATTTTCAAGAAAGCAACCCCTGCTGTGTTTTACCTATCTGTAGGAAATGTGAGAGACTGATGTATTATCTCTAGACTTAAAAATATGTAATTATTTACAAGACTTTTCTCTGTTTACAGGCTCCGTACATTAACAAACTCCTCCTAGAGCTTTAACCAATCGACTTCAAATGTGGGTAGCATCATGTCAAATGGCATGTCCATGGAGTGCCGTTGAATTTTGATGTATCGTCATAAAAAGGAAGTACATACATTTACATTTACTCATTTGACAGACGCTTTTATCCAAAGCGACTTACATTTGAGGAACAACATACAAGCATCAACAGAGCATCAAATACAGCACGAGCTCTACAACTGACAATACATACTAGTAAGAGCAGCAATAAATAATAGAAAGAGCTCATAGCACATATCACATCAATGGGGTAAATACCTAGGGAAGGAAGTAAGAGTTAACAAAAAGTGCAATCAAAACAAAAAAGTGCAATCAATACAAGATCATTGTAGGGGATAGAAGTAGAAGAGTACAGGAAGTGCATGTTAGAGGTTAGGAGTTAGAGGTGTTATAAGAGGAAGTGTTCTCAGAAGAGATGAGTTTTCAAGAGCTTCTTGAAGTTAGAGAGGGACGCCCCTGCTCTGATGGCGTGTGGTAGCTCGTTCCACCATCGTGGTGTCACAGATGAGAATAGCTGGGACTGGGATTGCTTTGTTTGAAGGGATGGCAGAGCCAGACGGCGTTCGTTGGAGGAGCATAGCGGCCGAGAAGGAACATAAATTTGTATTATGGAGTTTAGGTAGATGGTGCAGACCCAGTAGTCACTCTGTATGCAGCATTAGTGACTTGAACCTGATTCTGGATGCCACGGGGAGCCAGTGGAGGTCACTGAGTAATGGAGTGACATTTGTGTCCTTTTGGGCTGATCAAAAACCGCTGCTGCGTTCTGAACCATTTGTAAGGGTTTCACCGCACAAGCTGGAAGACCTGCTAGGAGGGCATTGCAGTAGTTGACACGAGAGATAACCATGGCCTGTACCAGTAGCTGGGTGGCGTACTGAGTGAGGTAGGGCCTGATTTTCCTTATGTTGTACAGAGCAAAGTGGCAGAGAGCGCTCCGTTTATTTATTCTCACAGCTAGGCTAACTAAGTGATCATTAACAAATCTTTGTGTTGAACTTTGTTATGGCAGCTAGCAGACCCAAGTACAGGACTAAGGGAGAAATATAGATTGCAGGTTAAAAGGATTGGATATTGAGCAGAGTGAAAATAGATGCGTGCCGAACCGGGTTGGTGGGTGCTGTACAGACCAGGGGGAACCATAGCTGAGAGTCCAGAGTGAGAGAGTCTGATCCAAGCAGGTCCAGAGCAGAATCCGGGAGTAGTTTCGCCAGGCGGGGGGTCCAGTTGGAGAGCGCACGGAATGAGCGTATTTTCGGTAGCGGAACTAAATCTAACACGTTATTATGAAAAATTCACTTTTAACTTTTATTATAGTAACTAAATTCTCTTCTTCTACAATCGGCCTAATATAATTAGGCTTATTTAAATGCATTCATTGTGTTGTTTGTTTGTTTCCAGCCTACAGTTTACTGATTAATTTTAAAATGTAGGAAATTTGACTGGTTTGATCTGTAATGAAATTAAGCTATTGTAAAATTAATAAACGCCATAACTTCCACACTACTGCTGTCATCACTCAGTTTAAAGTGCTCCCACACAGCTGAGGGCTTCATTGTTTTCCCAGGTCCAGCCCTAGACAGGACCACGGTAGGAGATATGGCTTTGAGGAGATTCGTAGGAATCTGGTCCAGTGGACGTATAGTGGGACGGCTATAGGTCAGGAGTTTTGATACTTCACTCTCCGTGAGAGGAGTAAACGAGGAGAGTGAAGTGGCATTGACCTGACCTGCAGACAAGATTGTGGGTGGTGGAGGTGGAGGAGGATTTAGAAGCGCTTTAAAAGTGGAAAATAATTTCCTTGAGTCAGTGGCACTGCGAATTCTGTCATTATAGATTTAGTTACTAATAGTTTTGGCACGCAGTTTTGTTTCCACCACATAGCACCTTACGGACAAAAATGGTCTCAGCGAGACTTTTTAGCTTTCACATGGCTAGGGAGGCCACCTCAAAAAACTTGTCAGAAGGGGTGTTCTTTGGTAAAATGGCTCCATAGCACCCCCTACAAAATTTCAAAGAAGCAGCCTCTGCCGTACGTTTTACGTAGCTGTACGAAATGTATGTTTGTATGATGTATCATCTCTAGACTTAAAAATAACCCTCTTGGAGCCATACCCTAAACCCAACAGGAAGTCGGCCATTTTGAATTGAATATGAAATTTGTCACTTTTTTACACCCTCCATACTTTAACGAACTCCTTCTAGAGTTTTAACCCAAACGACTTCAAATGTGGGCAGCGCAATCTTAATAAACTTGTGATGTTAAATTGCGAAGCTTTTTTTGATTGATCAAACGGTGTGTCCATGGCGTGCCGTTGAATTGATGTTACGTCATGACAGAGGAAGTAGCATGTAAATGGACTAGACATGGTCAGATATGTCCTAAAATTCACAAGTAAACCTCTTAGAGACTTGCATGTCAATATCCAGTCATAGTGATAGCGCCATTTACTGGCAGTGTCAGCTGGAGTGTGATGCAAGAGTGCCAGCTGTCGCTGCACCTGAGGCACGCATGGGGGCGAGGGCTCACTCAATCCTGCTTGCAGCTTTAATTATTATTATTTAGGGCTGAAACGATTCATCGATCAAATCGATTCCTAAAATGCATAGATGAAAATTCTTTGCATCGAGGCTTCATTTAATCCATATAACAATGAAAAGCCCACAGTCACCTCGACCTCCCACCCGCTCTAACACCATCTTCAAACAGTGACCTTCCCCCTCTGACACACTGCCACCCCCCCTCTCTGACCCCTCACCTGCACTCATGATCTGTGAAGAGAATTTGAGCCATCTCTTCCAAAGGCAGAAGATCAGGAAGGCTCCTGGCCCAGACGGTGTGTCTCCATCTTGCCTTGACCCCCATCTTCACTCAGATCTTCAACAGATCACTGGAGCTGTGTGAAGTTCCCTCCTGCTTCAAACGCTCTACAATCATCCCGGTCCTGGTAAATGACTACAGGCCTGTCACCCCTGTGGTCATGAAGTCCTTTGAAAGACTGGTGTTGGCCCACCTGAAGGACATTACAGGCCCCTGCTGGACCCCCTGCAGTTTGCCTACCGGGCTAACAGGTCAGTGGATGATGGGTCTGCATCACATCCTGCAACACCTCGATTCTCCAGGGACATAAGCTAGGATCCTGTTCGTGGACTTCAGCTCGGCATTCAACACCTTCATCCCGGACATCCTCAGCACCAAACTCACCCAGCTCACTGTGCCAGCCTCCACCTGTCAGTGGATCACAGACTTCCTGACTGACAGGAGGCAGCAGGTGAGGCTGGGGAACATCACATTCAGCACCCGGACTATCAGCACTGGCGCCCCCCAGGGGTGTGTGCTCTCCCCACTGCTCTTCTCCCTCTACACCAATGACTGCACCTCAGGGGACCCATCTGTCAAACTCCTGAAGTTTGCTGACGACACAACGGTCATCGACCTCAACCGGGACGGTGAGTCGGCCTACAGACGGGAGGTTGATCAGCTGGCTCTCTGGTGCGGTCAGAACAACCTGGAGCTTAACATGCTCAAAACTCTGCCCCCCATCACCATACTCAACAGCCCTGTGTCTGCTGTGGAATCCTTCAGGTTTCTGGGATCTACCATTTCCCAGGACCTGAAGTGGGAGCCCAGCACTGACACCATCATCAAGAAGGCCCAGCAGAGGATGCACTTCCTGCGCCAGCTCAGGAAGCTCAACCTGCCTAAGGAGCTGCTGATCCAGTTCTACACAGCCATCATCCAGTCTGTCCTCTGCACCTCCATCACTGTCTGGTTTGGATCTGCAATCAAAAAGGACAGGAGCAGACTATAACGGACAGTCAGGACTGCAGAAAAGATCATCGGTTCCAACCTGCCCTCAATTCAGGACTTACACATTTCCAGAATCAGGAAACGGGCAGGAAACATCGCTGCAGATCCATATCACCCCGGACACAACCTGTTCCAGCTTCTCCCCTCTGGTAGGTGCTACAGAGCACTGTACGCCAAAACCAACAGACTCAGGAACAGTTTCTTCCCACAAGCCATCACTCTGATGAACAGCTGATTTCTGAGTCACAGTGTCAGGAACAATTCTTGTGCAATAACCCAGTAACTCTGTCTCTAATCAGCACCTGTTTACTGGTTTCCACTTATTATTTATTCACCATTCTCTATTTCAGTGCTGTTAATATTGTCATACTGTATATACTGTATACCAATCCACCTACCTCAAGTCATTACTCCTGCACAAAATACTTATACTACTTAATAATACTTATTTATTCCAGCATGCTTTGCACTATGCTTCATTGCACTGTGTACATGTATGCATGTATGTGTACCTATATATCACATCCACCTCCGACATGTACATACTCCTGCATCCTTTGCACGCTGCTCACTGCACTATTTGTCAATATGTCTATATTGTTTTTGTTCATAGTGTGTATATTAGTGTTTGTGACTACACTGAAGCCTGTGTCTGATTTTATTTTATTTTTATTATTGTGATTTTGTATTTTTGTATGAGTAAGTACATCGTGAGCAATGTACAATCCAGAGTAAAATTCCTCGTCTGTGTACACATACCTGGCAATAAAGCTGATTCTGATTCTGTTTCATTAACAGCAACTTAAGCATTTAACTGAAATCATGATTTGTTGATTTGTTAAGTTGAAGGCTAGCCAAAGTAAGCCAGTCCTCAGCTGAAAATGTGCACATGTGCGTTTGTTGTTCTGCTGGTTAAGCCGTGAGTTTGGGTGTCATTTCTTCAGTGTTGTCACATGAAAAGATATAATCAAATATTTACAAAAATGTGAGGGGTGTACTCACTTTTGTGAGATACTGTACGTAATGAGAACAGGTGAGAGATATAACACACACGTCTGCCATCGGGTCCTCCATAAAGAATCCATTGATTATTCTACGGGTCAGAGTATTTATGTCTAGCAGGACTCACTGCATTTAGACACAGCACGAGGCGAGACGATGGTGTACATACGCTTCAGACTTCTATCACAGCAGCTCCTAATAGACCCCTGTGACACATCAGGAAGGTGTGAAAAAACACTGAAACACGTGCTGCATTTGATTCTGTCTATTCAAGCCCACGCTGTTTCCGCCCATTCTTTGGTTGAATGATTGAAGAATGCAAGTCAGAGCAAAATTAATACAACTATGGGAATAAAGTGAACTGACTGAGCTGACGTACAAGTACTGGTGATGGTTTCTGTACGTTTCTACAGCCGTTTGTTGTGTTGTAGAAGCATCATGAGCCTGATGATCATTTCCTCCCTGACTTGTGTTTTTTTCAGTGAGAGACATGGACAACTCTGTCACCCTGTGGCAGTTCCTTCTCCAGCTCCTGTTGGATTCCAGTAATGAGCAGCTGATCTGCTGGACCAATGAGGAAGGGGAGTTTAAACTGCTGCAGGCAGAGGAGGTGGCCCGGCTGTGGGGAGCCCGCAAGAACAAGCCCAACATGAACTATGACAAACTCAGTAGGGCTCTCAGATACTACTACGACAAGGTAAACGCTCTCTGGACTCTGTATGGCCCCTGGCTTCTCCTGTTGTTGTATTAGTGCATTATTCAACCCGTCCTGTTCTCCTGTTTCACCTGCTTCTTTAACATGCTATCGTTACTAATCATAATCACAGAACTTAACATTAAAGCCATTGTATGCATTGCAGCAGGACATCACACACCCACTCATTCACCATTTTACCCTGCTGCCCTCTGGGTGCAGGCACAGAGCATTGAGGTGCAGGAGGGCTTGCTCTGGGAAAAGCCGGATCCCCATAACCATAGCCGCCTGAGAGTGAACTGTTGTCCGGCAATGTATGTTGTGTCTGATGTACTGTGAAAACCAGTTTCCCCTTGAGGACAAAGTCTAAAGTCCTCTTCTGTCCTGAAGGGTCCACAGCAGTTGCTTCTAGGTGATATGATGTCACTGCATTGTATTTTATGCCTAAGCTCAGTCTTTTGGTGTTTAAGTTCACAACCAATATTGGGTCAACCATCGGACAGCTGTTGCCTGCACGCCTCACTTTTTGGGGTGTGTGTGTGTGTGTGTGTGTGTGTCATTCCAACAGGAACCCTGACTGGACACGCTCCCTAACTAACTCCCCAATACTCCCTAACCTGCTTGACCCTAACCCAAACTGTAAGCATGTGTTGTCCTTTTCACCTGTGAACGGCTGGCTTTGGTCTCTGAGGGCAGAATGGTGTCAGAAAATGGTTGGCCCAAATGTGCCCCTGACTGGTGGATTGGCCACAATGTGGTTGGAAGGCTGGAGCTTTTAGACAATGCCATCGTCCGTCGCCAATGGCTGACAGACATCACAATTAGGGGTGGGAGAAATAATCGATTCTTAGATACATCGCGATGCGGAAATGGAAGATTATGAATCGATTAACAAATGTCTAAAAATTATTATTTAAATGTTAATTGATAATGTAATGTTGACGGAACGCAAAAGTAGGAACTCGCGGAAGTGCAGTGCAGTGCCCGGACCGTCTGTGGAGCTCACACAACAGAGAGACCAGCATTGTTTCCCCTGTAGTCGGCACACCACCGCTGCGGAATGAATAACCACCCTGCTAAAATGTCACACGAATCAGTAATATCAATGTGCAAGTAATGATTTTAACTCGCACACTGCGAGCATGGTGACACTTAATGCTTGGCAGTCTCTCTGGGTATCCTATGTGTGAGGCCAAGCGAATGAGAGAGAGCGAGCGGCAGAACGTGAAAGTTAGCGGTGAAATATATTAGAAGCAAGTTTCTGTCTGGTAGTAAGCGTGCAGTGATGGTCGCAGTGTGTCCGTTAATATAAGTCTGTAGTTTCCCCAACTGCTGGAAAAGTGAAGGCTCTCCTGTACAAGGGCCTGCTCTCTGTCCCCCACACCAGACTCTGGACTTTTGGGGACAGGACCTTCAGCGTCACATGCCCCACCGTCTGGAACTCATCCCCACAGAGATCTGAAACGCTCCCTGTCTAGACACTTTCAAGAATCTACAAAAAAGCCAGCTCTTTACCCAGGCATTCAATCCTGAATTAGGAGTCTGTGGTTGAGGGACACTGGAGCTGAGGTTAATAAAGTAAATTAGGGATGCAAACTAGTCATTTTAAGCTAATTAGGAGATGTTTGTTTTGGATTATAATGCACAAATGAAATGCTTATTAATTATCCAGAGTTCCTGTGTTGAGAAAAATTATTCATCAAGATGCATCGATAATCGTTGTATAATCGAATGGTGAGGTGTCCAGAGATTCCCACCCCTAATCTCAAAGTTGAGCCGGCATCATGACCACTGCCTGCAATGGCAGTGGCAATCACAACAGCATATTGCCCTGAAATCTCGGCTCCACAGTATGTCACTGATGGGGTAGTGCTCTGCTGTCACTGCCATGGAAGGTTATTATATTTTGACTCAACAGGAACACCAATTCCTCAGAACACGGGTGCAGTGCTACGAGGATGTGGTGAATCTGTCCTCTCCAAGCAGAAGATTGGCAGTTTGGCGTCCGTCGTGGTTGCTTTCTTGTTTATAGACCATGTTGGTCTTAGACCCCCCCATAAAATGATATCTAATACCTTCAGATTTAATTGTCAGACTTGACTCTCATGTTATCATTATTACTCTAAGTAGATAAGTACATGGCAGTCCACTAAATGTAATGCCACTTTTACTGAAAAACTGGGGAGGTCAGTGCCGTGTGGTTACTGTCATTGAATGTGAGCTAAGGTAAGTCTGGTTTTCTAGATTCAGATGAATTTTCAGGTTCTTTTGAAGCCATATACTGATTAAAATGGTGACACCTTTAAAGGCAGGGTAGATAAGTTTGAGAAACTATCAAGAAACTGGATTGAAACTCTCACCCCATCCCTTCTGGGCTCCTACCAATGCCACGCCCCAGAAATACGTGAACGCGCGTTGTTGGACCACTGGAAGACGAGTACAGTGTGACGAGCGGCTCACATCAGGGGTAAGAAAACATCTAACTTTGTCATTATGAAAATAAACAACTAACCCGGCTGTTAGTACTCACTATCAAGCTAGCATGTTAATATTGGTAGGTTTAAAAAGACTGACTTTGATTAAGTAACGAGCTGGCTAGCTAACTGTTAGCAACAGGTAGCTGTGCTTTTTTCTTTTCTTTTTTTTAAAAAAGGCATTGTATATCAGAAATAGCGTTACAGAAAGATCGAAAAATGTAGGTGCTTGTGTTAGCAGTGTGTTGGCTGCAGTGAGAGAGAATCTGCAAAATGGCAGCCATGAGGCTAATTGTGAAAGAGCCAGCTCATCACATTGGCACCTTGACAAACACATTAACACACACACTCCAATGATTGCACATCCCTAAAGGGTTTTTGGAAAACACACTTAACCCTGTACACACCTAGACAATTTACCCTAACGTTTTATTATTATGTATGCAGTTTAATAGAGTTTTATCGAATAGCAGAAAAGGCTAGTAGCAGAAATAGAAGGTGCTGTGTTTCTTCTCGGAGGGTCCACCTTGACCTAAGACTAAAAGGAGCTAATCAGGCCAATTTTAGAGCCGTGCAATAGATTATCTCTTTTTTGTTTTTTTTTGTTTTTTTAAACCTGTCCTGCCCAGCAGCCTGGTATAGAGTATAATGACCTGGATACCATATTGTGCCAGACAGATTTTACTTTAACAAGAGAGTATTAAAATACTCCTTAATTATGTATTGATTTGTCACTGGGCCGGACAGGGGGGCAGACACGGGGATGGGGGGGCACAAACAGACAGCACAGAGAAAGGACAACACCTGTAAGAGAAGGGGGAAAGGGGGATGGAAGGTGGGGACAACAGGGAAAAGCTGTGGGAAACACCAATTGCAGAAAGCAACGAAACCTGCAATAGAACAGAGAGGGGGGCTTGGGGAGGAGAAAAACAACAACAAATAAACACAAACAAAAAACAAACAATAAAAATAATAATAATAGTAAAAGACAACCAGCCGAACAGCAGCAATAAACAGCTGACATAGTAAGACAACTAAGAGAAACAGTCACACACACTAAATAAGCAACACAGCACAGCCACGAGAGCTGGAATAATAATTAATTTAAATAAGTAACTGAAAGAAAAGCATCAGGAATAATTCTACCAGGGACAACCTAAATTTGTTTGTGTCTGTGTGCGTGTGGGTGAATGTGTGTGCGTATAAGCCTGTTAAAGAATGTAGTTGTTAGTGAGAGTGGGATGCCACGACTGTGCCACACCTACCCCAGCAACAGGCAGGCAAGAACCCCAGTAGCCAATATGGGTGGGAGAAAGAAAAAGAATAAATCAATCAAAAAAAAACAGACTCCCAGATGCACCACGATGCAAACGCGGAAGACCCCGACCCAAATGCCAGTTGACAACGTAATGCCGACGGAACGCAAAAAGCGTAACCCGCGGAAGAGCAGCGCCCGGACCGACCGTGGCGCGCACACAACATAGACCAGTGCCCCCCCACCGCCGCGCAGCGAACAACCAAAATGCCCAAATGCTGCGCAATCATCAACACCAATGCACAAGTGACGAGCCCAACGCGCACACTGCGCAAGCTCGGCGACACCCAGTGCCCAGCAGCCCCCCGCGAATCCTGCGTGCGAGGTCAGGCAAACGAGAGAGAGCAAACGGAACAACACAACAGCGAAAGCCAGCGGAGAGAAACACCAGCAGCAAGTCCCAGCCCGGCAGCAAACACGCCGCACAGGTCACCGTGCACCCGCCAATAAAAGTCCGCCGTTCCCCCAACCGGCGTAAAAAACTGGCCGACAGAGAAATGGGGAAGCACGGATCCGAGGCCAACGAAGCAAAACAGGGACGCAAACAGGTCCCTCCAACGAGGAAATCCCTCCCCCGGACTCCAATGCACAAACTAAACGCCCAGCAGCCATCCAGAGACCCTGCCCAGGGAAAAAGCATAATGCATCAAGATGCATCGACAATCGCCCCACAATCCCACCGCAGCCCACCGAACCGCAATCGGATCAACCCGCACCCAGACCCCCACCCCCAGAAGCCAGGACACCCTGCGACCCCCCAAAGCGCAAAGGACCCCGGACCGCATGTCCCGGGGGAAGCTGTACCCCGCCCCAAGGAAGAACAGCAGAAAGCCGTGCCGGGAAGCTCCCTACCGCCAGGGAGCGATAACGCGGGAGAACCAGGCCAACGGTCCCCCAGCCCAGCCAGAGGCATCCCTCCCTACATTGCAGGCAGTGACAGCAGCCCTCGAGGTCGATCTCATCCCCGGACAGGGGCCCAGCCCCCCCCCAGTCAAGCACCCCCAAGGAGGAGCACCAAAACCTACCTCGACAACACCGGCCATGCGCCCCAGAGACTCCCGAATGCCCCCACTGTGAGAGAGCTGGCAGGGGGAAGCAGCAGGAGCCTCACCTCTGCCGAAGAGGGCCCACGCGAGGAGAGGAGACAACGGGCCCCCAGGCCCAGGGACACACCACCCGCCCAGAAATGAGCAAAGGCCACAAGCCCGAGTCCCCAGAACCCTAGGTCAAGGGCAGGCCCCCACGCCAGGGGAGTCAGGTAGTGGAGCCTCCCATCGTGCCCCTCCCACCCCCCAAGCCCTCTGTGTCTAATGTGTAATTAAAATTGAGGGGCGGGCAGTGAGGGAGGAAGAAGTGCGAGGCTGCAATAAAGCAGCCCCACCCCCCAAACGCCCTGCAGGCTGCCCGCCCCCCAGGTTCCTAAGGGTGTATGTTGTGAGACATAACCAAAGGGGGAAAGGTGAAGGAGGTCATAGGGAGGCTAGAAGACCAGATTCCTGACTGGCCCCATCATTCATTCAGTCCCGTCCCCCACCCCCCTAAGCAGGAGGATGCCAGGTCCCTCCAGCCCAGGGCTTATAGCAAGAGCCCCTCTAGCACCGGCAGCACCCCAGAGTCAGCGACAACCCCGCCCGGCCCAACAGCCCAGACCCGAAGGTCGGCCCACACCCAGGAGGCAATGCCACTCAGGCCAGGTCAGGCCAGAAGACCCCCACCCCCGCACCCTTCCATCCCTAGCAGCGAAGCATCCCACACACAAACCCCCACCGTCCCCAAAGAAAAGAGACAGCAATCACCCCGCGACAGCAGCAACAGCCCCTCAGCCCGCAGATGCACCCAGCCCCTAGGACTCAACACGACCACAATCCAGAGGGCCGCGACTGCGAAGCAACCATCGACACAACCTAAAGCGCAATCCCTCCACACACAGGATCCCCGCACAACCACCAAGCATCTAGTCTGGGCACTAAAATCCAGAGGAGACACCCCCCAACCAGCTCAAAAAGGACCAGCCCCAACCAACCCCGTCAACCCCTTCTTCCCGGTCCCCCACCCCTCCAACAACCAGTCGCCAGACCCCTCAGAGAACCGAAATGCAATTATCAGGATGCACAGCATGCACACAGGCACACCAGCCCAGTCCAGGCCCGCACCTGATGCCCCCAACCCCCAACAAGCACGCAAGCCAATAACGACCTACAGATGAGCCAACCAACACTACCCCGCTACCAATCTAACTAGCGGCACACAACAGCCAAGTAATGCTGCGTTAACTTGGGCAAACAGGCTGATACACATTTTCCCGTTTCCATAGTTACACTACACGGACGTGAATTTTGTGTTGGACTCATAACATGTACGTTGTTTTGCATGTTAGAGCTTCCACGGTGACAGCATTATTGTCTCTGATGAAGACTGCACTCCAGAGCCAAGCACAGACCGGGACAGGCCCGGGGTCGAGGTGAAGCAGAGGAGGGAGGGCAGCCAGGGTCCAAGGAAGAAGAGGCAGGACGGGGAGGACGAGGTGCAAGCCAAGGAGCACATCTTCTAGGACCTGCGTCGAGCTTCACGCTCCAACAGCATATGAACAGGTGTATATATATACATATATATTTTATCCCAGTATACTTGTATCAACCACTCTCTGTTTCTCAGGTGGTTCCCCCTAAGCCCTTTGGTGTCAAAAATATATTAGTATAGTTATTACTTTTTTATTGTTTACTGATTACACCACTAACTACTCTGCTTCAGCCATTGGCTTATCTTTGTCACGTACATGTACTTAACTTCCGGCAGACTTCCGCAATCAATCCATAACAAGTAAATAACCATAGCTGCCAGTCAAAGAAAATAAACGTTACTTGGCCAAACTGAAATGTGATAAGGTCACACTACCCGTTGAACAAAAATTTGAGACAAGAATGTTTTTCTACCGACCTGTCTGATTTACCGCAGTGTTTCCCACAGAATGACAGCCTAACGGTGGCGAGCGCAGTGGGGGGATCTCTGACATTGACGTTGGACGGATTTGTGCAGCGGTGTTCATGATACTAACCATTCAATTCACTGTTTTGTCACTGGTCGCTGTCAATGTGTTTGCGAGAGAGAGGGAGCGAGTGAGAGGAGGTGCTGAGCGAATATGCGCTGCGTGCAGCTCTGCAATCAAATACAAGTTTTCCCAACTACTGACGATCTCTTCTGCAATTCTTTAATGTTATTTTAGGTTATCTTGGATTTTTACGATGATGAGAATTCCATCAGTTAGCCGAGTTAATAAACGTTTTAACATCGGGGAAAGGCAATCCGGCATCCTGCCACCTGCCACTATCCTGACTTGGCAGTTCCACATCTGATCTGAGTGTCCGTGGCTACACTCTGGCCCTCTCCTCTGCGCTCCAGGGGGGCTGATGAAACATTTAGCGGACATTGATTATAAATCTGAGTTGGCACTTGGCTTATTTTATTTCTTTTATGATTGAAAGGTGCTGTATGGAGTAGTTTGGCTCACAAGCACAAATAAAACTTCAGGTTTGAATGTTTATTTGATAAAGTGATAACATGATATGAATTGAAATTAAATATGTGGGAGCCATCATGGTCTATTCCTCTCACATTCATTTTTATTTTGTTATTAAAACACTACATACATGATCAAATTTCTATTGTGTATTAACAGAGATATTTAGGTTTTTGATTGAATACTTCATGTTCTTTCCAATTACACCAAAATTTCCAATTTGGGGTTCTAACAACTATATATTCCTTTACAGGCCAGAATCTGAGGACTGTGGACAACATCCAGACTACTGTTTCCATGCACCACTCAAGGCTGACCTTCCAGACCCAGGACAGAGTAACAGACAGTTCAGTGGGGCAGCACACAGACAGTTTGTAGTGTGGCAGTGTGGAGCACTTAGACACATTGTCGTGATACTGAGTTGCTGTTTCTGGAAGACATGCAACTGTTATCCTAATAAATTAGGACAGTACAGATGTTTAGTCCTAGCAGGGTGGAAGATGTAATGTCACTAACTGACACAGTGCTACACAAATAATTCCATCCACTGTGTGGATGATTACCTGTACATCTAAAAGAAAATACAAAGATATTTTCCCCTGGTCTGGATAATATTTTCATTCTTTTTTAAATAAAACATTGAAAATGTTAAATGCCTTTTCTTTACACTTGCAGAATAAACAATCAAACAGCTACATTTACGTCTTATGTCTCCAATAATGATATCTGAATATGGTACAACACTTGTTTGTTATTATTATATACTACTAAAACTAAAACCTATAACACAAATAGATTATTTTTTAAACATAATTAAAAATATGTAAATACAGGATGAAAGACAAGGTGTGTCCAGAGGTGTCCTGACTGATTATGAAGACAGTTCAGACTTTACTCGTAGCATCGTATCACTGCTGTGGAGATTTAAATATAACACAGTCACCTCTCTGACATGATTACCACATTTCAAAACCAACCATATTACTTTTGTTTTATATTTTGCTGCATCTAGCAACAAAGTTGGGGCAGGGACACCTGACTGAAACCCATGTTGACGGGGATCATCAGGTCTCCTGGTTCTGCTTCTAGGCATCTCCTCAGTAGTAGACAACCGGAGGAGGAGGATGGCAGGATTGTGGATGATCTGCGATGTAACTGTAGTCCTTCGCCACCTTCAATGAGTACAAGCTCCACTTCCTGAACGTTTTGTTATACACCTTGCTGTACCTGATAAGACCGCAAGAGGATCAGCTTAGTGAAACCTGACATTGTTCTCTTATACAGTAGTTAGCATTTCCACATAAACTGCAATCAAGACAAATCAGCACCATCTATCTGTATTCCTCATACTGTTTAATATTTTTTGACTCATCACTTACAAATGTATTGAGTAACATGCATAGGAGTAATAAAAATACACCATATTGAACTGTGTCATCGGCTTTTCTCCTGGCTGGTCTGTGGACATGGTGATAGTAATCCAGGCCAGCATGGTCTGATCAGCATACACTGGTGAGAAGTACAGCAGGGCTATGGAAGACTCCATATCTGCAGCTGACCTGAAGGCACAGTAGAAATAAAACATACAGGAATTTTTACTTCTGGTAAAATAAATGTGGCATAACAGCACCAATTACAGTAAAAGGTTTTCACACAGTTCTGTGTTAGTACAGTATGGTAGTAGTCAATAGGTTGTGCTATGTACAAATGTCCTATAATAAGTGGCTTATATACCAGAAACGCAGGTACTCGAGGACCCTTAGCCAGCGTTGTTTATGTACAGTAACGTTGATGTCTTTCTCATAACTACAAAACACACAGCTACATCACCACATTTGTAAAATGTCTTCACATACAGCGTAACATACAGTCAAACAACGCGACACCAGATAACATTAAACACACAAACAGATTAGATAGAAGGTAAAGATAAGCGTAAACATAGTATAACAGTGAACATAGGTGGTGAATAACTAAACCAGCTGCTGTTTTCCTGCTCAGCTGAAGCTACAGACAAATCATCGTCTCTCCTCTGGCTAGCTACACCAGCTCGTAGCTACCATTAGCTGAATGCTAAGTAGGTAGCTACGTTTGCTAGCGATGAAAGTAACACCATTACCATCAAAATGAAAAAAGCCAGATTACCCGTCCAGCAGAAATAAAGCGACCACAGTACAACTTTTCAGCCCCATGGGTACCACGACGCTGAAGTTAGCTTCCGATTCGGCAGTTAAGGGAAAAGGAAACTTAAGAGAAAGTTCACTTACGTTGCTTTTTTGCACCTCTTACTGCTGTTTCAGGCTTTAACGCTGTCTGAAACACTTTTTTAGATTTGAAAAAACTTTATTTTATTAAAATGAAAAAAGTGTGTGTGTCGGTGTGCAATTTCACTGCTTTTTCTCCACATGCAGACCACATGAGACCAGGTTATGGCTTTGCCTAAAATGCATAACTGCTTTCACAGCAATAATAGGTGCAAAAAAACGGAGAATCTATGGCTCAGCAACTATCCCTTAACTGGCGTTGGGGTACCTCAGTTGTCACCATCGTTGAAAAGCCACCCAGATATTAGCACCGGTCTGACCGCTTCGCGTCGTCAGGTCTGAGAGAGCTGACTGGTTGCGCGCATGTGGGCAGCTCCTGTAAGCAGCAGGGCTGGTAGCCATGGTAACGAGGGAGAGTGACAGTCACCCAGCCAATCATTGCATTTGGTCCGAATGGAAGGAGTGCCTGTGTTTTCCAGAGGACCTAACTTTTTAATATGTATTGGTCTATAAGCACAGTTTCAAAAAATATGACAAAAAAAGTTTTAGAAACAACTTTCCTACCCTGCCTTTAAACCCTTGTGCATCTTTGATCTACAGAATTGATGACTGACACTGAATGAATTAACTAGACACAGCTCTAAGGGCGCTTAGGGACTTGAGCACCCTAATATTTTAGCCCAGCACCGGGTTCCAAAACATAAAAGAAAACATTGTCTTGTATCCTGAGAGATGACAGATGTTTTTCAGTCATAATTAAACCAATTACATGATGCCTAAGTTGTGTAACCATGGTGTTTTGAAGACTGAGAGGGAACTTTTTCCTCCAGACAGCTGCACCAAAGAGTGCACCAGTTAATTGCGTTCCAGAATGGTTGAAGTCCTCAGCTCGATGACAGAGGAAGAGGGGGGTGAGGGCTGTCTGCCACTGTGCTTGTGGTTTGACCCTGTGGGGTTCTGGGCAGGGCTGCTCTGGTATGTTTGGCTGCAGCATTAGTGGCTGCTAGTTTGGTACAGACAGGAAGGACAGAGCTGTCCCACGCACCAGGCTTTTCTGTGGTCACTCTTTTATTTTTTACTCCCGGTACCTCATTGGGAGAGGCATACTGCGTGAGAGGAAAGTCTTGTTTTTGCCTCGTTGATAATGATTCACTTTTTTGCTTTTTAATTTAAGAGTATAAACTAACCAATCCTTTTCTGTGTCTTACAGAACATCATAAAGAAGGTAAATGGTCAGAAGTTTGTCTATCGCTTTGTGTCCTATCCCGACATACTGAAAGGAGACGTTGCTATCCGAGAGGGTGGGGATGTGGTTGCTGGGGGCAACCCTCCCCTATTGAAGAGAGGAGACAGCACTCTGCAGGAGTGTGAGTCTGGTGATCGCAGCAAGGTAGGAGGTACTTCAGCTGCTCTGGGCTCCAGCACAAAGCAGTCAAACCGTAACGACTACATCCACTCTGGCCTGTACACCTCCTTTACCCTCAACTCTCTGCAAAATGGACGGCAGCTCTTCAAGTCCATCAAAATAGAGAACCCAGCAGAGAAGATGGCTGACAAGAGAGGCCTCACTGCCACAGCCCATAGCCAGGAGCAGTTGCCCCAGTCACAGCAGTCAACTGCTTTACCATCTGTAATCAAGTTTGGAAACACCCCTCCAAAGCCAGCACCAGCACCTCCTCCTCAGGTTGCCATGGAGCCAACCCTAATATCCAACCACTTGGATCCTCTGCAAGTTCCACCCACGCGGGCCGAAGACATCAGCACACACTCCTCCTTGCCGTCCCAGTCTGTCTACTCATTTGAACATATCCGCCCATCGGAACCAGCGTTCAGCTTACCAGACCTGACCTCGACCAGCCCGTCTCCAAGCCTAGTGCCTGACTCCTCCCAGGAGCTGGTGATTGACAGCGACATAGAGTCTGGCTCTTCTCAGCCCACAGGCACTCAGGCACGGGAGAAGGCTAGTATACATACAAACACATGTCACACGATGCTAGTTAAATAAGCCATCTTCCACACAAGTAGCCACCTGATTCATATTTTATTATAAATATTCATTGTTATATGAACAATTGAAAATGTGTGTCATCCATTCAGTAGTCATCAGCATCGTACCCTAAAAACTACCAGCACAGCAGGAAATAATAGTACAATTCATCACACCTTTAATTTCACTCAGCATGAAAAGCAAAACCAGTTGGTTGCTTCACTTCAGTTCTGTGTTAGTATCTTTTTTAAGTTGAAAATATACATTGGATTGTGACACTGCCAGTGGTTAATTATTATATGTACAAAATGTTACAGATTAGAATGAAAATCACTATGGATTCATGTTTTACTGATACATTTTCAATGAGCTGTATGTACTACCTACGGCACAGATGTCCCTCTTGTATTGACCCAGATAGATCAGTGGTCGGCAATAGGCGGTCCGCGGGCCAGAACCAGCCCACCAGCAATAATATCTGGCCCACCTGCTTTGATAGCAGAAAAAAAAAAAAGTATAAATTGATAGCGGTTGGTGCTGAAATAGATCTCAGTCATGACAGATACAGTTACTCACACTATCACTTCCTCTTAAGTGATTGTTTTACTTTGAAGAGTTCTGAACGACATTCAAAAGAGTCTCTGGCTTACCTGACACAGCTCTGAAAAAGCCATCAGTAAACGTGTGATTGAATTCCCCTGAATCTCAGGGAAATGACAATAAGCATCCATAGGTTTATGAATGCAGATCAAACGCCGGGACAAACACACCGGGACAAACACACACTGCAGCACATGCTTTATTGTGAGCATGTGCAAAAGTGTCCTTATAATCAATTTGTTTAACATGGGAGAAAAAAATAACCACAGGTAGTTGGAATTGATCTTTCAACCTTCTATATGGGAGTCCCGCACACTACCGACTGAGCTAAACATGCACACAAGCACATAAAGACACGGCCCGCCATGTAACGGCTTGAAAAAAATTTGGCCTGATGCCAGAGTTGTTTGCCGACCGCTGACCGAGATTAGAATAAGTGTAAAGCCAAAGTGAATCAAAAATGATACTGACAAAACACATGTAGAAATGGTTACCTGTCTCTGGTCCACCAGGTGGACAGTGGCATTGGTTTGTCTGGAGATGAGACCAGTTTGGTGGATGCTGAAACCAGTTCATCCTCAGTGAGCAGCAGCACCACAGTCTGCACCCAGAGCTCAGGGAAGACACGCAAGCCACCCAAGATCCTGCAGATCAGCCCGCCAACTCTGCTTGTCACCACTTCCGACTTCTCCCCCATGAACCTCTGCAGCCCCTCTCTACCTACTGCCTCTCTCACACCAGCAATGCTACAGGTAAGGGCGTGGATTCATCCTCATTTGGTAGTGAAGTGCATTTTATTGAGGTAAAACCAAATTTAAGCAAAACCTTTCCACAAGTGGTGAGACAGTTTCAAATATAAAATAAACATTTAGCCCAAACTTCTCATGGCAGCAGAATGAAAGATGCATGACGGGCAGTAAAACTGGCGAATGTGTGGGATGGCATTGCTTTGGGAATATTAAATCTTTATTTACCTCTAAGAGTTGATAAAATGAAATATGATGATTGATCAGATATGCCCACTGTAGACGTTCTCTCTCTCTTTCCTTGTAAATTATAAACCTGACAGCGCGGTTAGTAATAGTTTAACCACTGACAGAGATACAGAAATGTCATATATTACTGTAGAGTGTTGTCACGAATTTCTAACTTCTTCTTCTAATACTTTGAAAAGGAATATTTTCATACCATTTTCAAAATACCACGGGGAAAATTGACAAAACATTGATTAAATAACTGATTCCTTAGGTCTGATAGCTCTGAGGGGGATGAGCTTAGTTTTGAGAATTAAAAATGTCTGTTTGGAAAACAACAGGACAGCTATCTTATCAACAACAGTTTACTGGGCCATCGTGTTTAGTGATGTTGAAAGGGAACTTCTCCAACCTCTCCAGGTTCTTTATAGAGGACTGCGTGTTGGTCCTGCAGATGCTTTTTTGTTAGCACCACTCTGTAGCGTCACTTTCATATGTGCTTGCTTGTATCACTTGCCAGCATCCAATCACAAGTGACGAGGATTAGATAATTAGATAATCACAGCACAGTAGGGCGGGACTTGTCGAAGCTAGGGAAAAAACGTGATTCAACCGGAGCAAACAAGACGAGAAGACAGTGCTGTGAGTGACAGGAGGCGGGGCTGTGTGGGCACTGCAGCGGTGTGTGTATCAGCTCGCTAACGGGGAGAAGAGAAGAACATTTTCAGGATCGATACTGTGGAAAAGGAATAATTAAACAGCTGGAAATATTCAGAATTCGATATGGTCTAGTTGTATGATTATATTCAACATCTTTTACCTGTCTAATTATGACTTTTTGCTGCTGTAATAACACAGTTTCCTCTTAGTACACATTCAATGATCTGATAATATTTCTGGTGAGTGGCTTTCAGTTAAGAACTGCATTTCCTATGAACGTGCATATTGGTGGATTGCACACCCTAGCGTTAACTGAACCAGTTAATAACCAGCTTTGTGATACCAGTTATCCAGCTCAGTAGAGCCAGGCAGCACAAAGACAGCCAATTGAACTCAGCTGGTAATACAGGCCTTAATTGCAGGATTGCGGGAGACCTTGTTATTCAACTTGGCTTATGTGCTTCCCCTCTTACGTTCCCTCTTCCTGTTTCTAATCGTACAAAGTCCTGACAGATCCTGACAGATTATTAGCTGCGTTTCGACCAAAGGAACTATAGGTTTTCATTATATTCCAATAAAATCTGATGTTAATTTATAAATTTTTTGTAATGCTTGTATAACAGTGTAAATTTGCCGTCCCCTCAAAATAACACACCACACAGCCATTAATGTCTAAACCGCTGGCAACAAAAGTGAGTACACCCCTAAGTGAAAATGTCAAAAATTTGGCCAAAGTGTCATTATTTTGTGTGGCCACCGTTATTTTCCAGCACTGCCTTAACCCTCTTGGCATGGAGTTCACCACAGGTTGCCACTGGAGTCCTCTTCCACTCCTCCATGAGGACGTCACGGAGCTGGTGGATGTTAGAGACCTTGCCCTCCTCCACCTTCTGTTTGAGGATGTCCCACAGATGCTCAACAGGGTTTAGGTCTGGAGACATGCTCGGCCAGTCCATCACCTTTACCCTCAACTTCTTTAGTAAGGCAGTGGTCGTCTTGGAGGTGTGTTTGGGGTCGTTATAATGTTGGAATACTGCCCTGTGGCCCAGTCTCTGAAGGGAGGGGATCATGTGTTCAGTATGTCACAGTAATGTTGGCATTCACAGTTCCCTCTGAACTGTAGCTCCCCAGTGCCGGCAGCACTCATGCAGCCCCAGACCAGGACACTCACCACCATGCTGGACTGTAGGCAAGACACACTTGTCTTTGTACTCCTCACCAGGTTGCTGACACACAGGACATAGTTCCAGTAATCCATGTCCTTAGTCTGCTTTTCTTCCACAAACTGTTTGCGGGCTTCCTTCTGGGACGACGGCCATGCAGACCAATTTGATGCAGTGCATGGCGTATGATCTGAGCACTGACAGGCTGACCCCCCACCTCTTTAACCTCTGCAGCAATGCTAGCAGAACTCATGCGTCTGTTTCTCCCTCTGGATATGACGCTGAGCATCTGCACTCAACTTCTTCAATATTGTCATATGAAAAAATATAATCAAATATCTACAAAAATGTGAGGGTTTACTTGTGTGAGATACTGTATATTGTGTGTCGGAATTCAGCTTAAAATTACCAGGATATGATATTTGGTCCATACCACCCAGCCCCATATGTTTTCATATTTTTATTGAACACACCGGTTGACCCTCCTTTGGCAGCAATAACCTCAACCAAATGTTTCCTGTAGTTGCAGATCAGACTTTAACAACTGCCAGGAGGAGTTTTGGACCATTCCTCTTTACAAAACTGTTTCAGTTCAGCAATGTTTTTGGGGTGTCTGGTGTGAATCGCTCTGATGAGGTCATGCCACAGCATCTCTATCGGGACTGAGGTCAGGACTCTGACTGGGCCACTCCAGAAGGTATATTTTCCTCAGCTGGAGCCATTCTGTTCATTTACTTCTGTGCTGTGGGTCTGTTGACCTTCAATTGGTGGACGGATGGCCTTACATTCTCCTGCAACATTTCTTGATAAACTGTGGAATACATTTTTCCGTTGATGATAGCCACCTTCGAGGTCCTGAGGCAGCAAAGCAGCCCCAAACCGTGATTCCCCCTCCACGATACTTCACAGTTGGTATGAAGTTTTGATGTTGGTGTGCTCTGCTTTTTTTCCTCCACACATAGTAGGGCTGCAAAGTTAATTGAATATTGATAGCGATTACGATTTTAGCATCCCACAATAATATCATAACAATATCACTGTTTAAAATGCATGCTCTACTCCTGGAAAACTCTCTTAAATAAAACACCCTGCACATACTGCTGATCATAAATCAACAAAAAAACAGTTCAAAACGCTCTGATTCTGAAATGCTCATAGGTAGAAGCACAAAAAGGACAAAATAACAACAAGCCAACAATGTGCTCAGCTTCTGAAATGCGTCTAAGTTAAAGCTGTGCCGAGGACGGGACAAAACCATGGTGCAGCAGTAGCCGGAGTCAGTGGACTTCGTGTAAAATGTTATTTATATTTTGCATCTGAAAGATGATGCAAAAATTTGTAAATTAGCAGAAATGCAGCACATCATAGATGTAAAAACAGTTGCCTTGCCAGCCTAAAATCAACTACTAATCAACTTAACTTTGGTTTCATCTGTACACAGAATATTTTGCCAGTAGTGCTGTGGAACATCCTGGTGCTCTTTTGCAAACTTCAGACGTGCAGCAATGTTTTTTTAGACAGCAGTGGCTTCCTCTCTGGTGTCCTCCCATGAACTTCATTCTTGTTCAGTGTTTGACATATCAGAGTCATCAACAGAGATGTTGGCATGTTCCACAGATTTCTGTACGTCTGCAGCTGAAACTCTAGGATCCTTCGTAACCTCATTGATCATTCTGCACTGTGCTCATGCAGTCATTTTTGCAGGACTGCCACTCCTAGGGAGAGTAGCAACAGTATTGAACTTTCTCCATTTATAGATAACATGTCTTAACGTGGAATGATGAACATCAAAGCTTTAAGAGATACTTTTTTTTAACCCTTTCCAGCTTTATGCAAATCAACAGTTCCTAATCTTAGGTCTTCTGAGAGCCCTTAATTTCAAGGCATGGTTCACATCAGGCAATGCTTCAAGAGAATAGCATAATCAAAATTGGTTGGTGTTTTTTAATGGGCAGGGCAGCTCTAGCCAACACCTCCAATCTCATCTCATTGATTGGACTCTTGGTTGGCTGACTCCTCACTCCAATTAGCTTTTGGGGAAGTCGTTAGCCTAGGGCAGGGGTATTCAGTTTAAATTCAAATAGGTCCAGTTAGAGAAAATTTCAAGAAGCAAAGGTCCCGGATATCATAACGACAAACTTTTTGATCATCACGAGAAGATTAGAACACGTGCCATTGGTCTGTGAGTTTCCTGTGCCGCTAAACCAGTACAGTAAATGCTAGAAAAGCTGTGCGGCATAAAACAGAAACACTTGGTCATAAGGTTGTAATTCCTAACAACCGGGGTCCGTAGAGGACGGTAGCTGGTTCCACACACGGACTGCGGTTCGCCAATTAGTGACGTCTAGCCTAGGGGTTCACATACTTTTTCCACCCTGCACTGTGAAAGGTCCAGTATGTAAGATTTAGTGGCATCTAGTGGCGAGGGTTGTGAATTGCAACCATCTGTCCAGTCTACCACTGCCCCCTAACCTTTCAAAGAGCAGTGGACGGCTACGGTGGCTGACACAGCACAAAAGGTGTCTCTTCTGACACAGCAGAGAGTAGCAGGTCAAGAAATGAGGTTTCTTTAGGTAGATATATTAAGAAATTATATTTACTTAATTATACAGTAACACCATATGTTATTGTGACTTTGCCACTGACCTATAACATGGAAAATGTAAGTCAAGAGTGTGAAACGAGCCTTGCGCCTTACCGACTGAGCTAACCAAACAACATGTTGATGTAAATCAGTATTATGGCTTATATTCTCATCCACCATCTGATGGTTAGAAGTATTGCTCCGATGCAAAACTTATTTGCTGACCCCTGCAGTATATTTTTACTACTACTTCTTCTTCTAACGTATGTGTTCAACATAGTGATGAGCGTCTGCACTGCCTGAATTCTACCAGAAGTAGAATGTACATTCACTACATTCATGTTCTACCAGAACAAAAACGTACTGACGAAACACGCTCTGTAGCGCTGTTTGTCCGTTTTCAGCTACTGTAGAAACATGACGATGCAACATGGTGACGTCCTTTGAAGGGGGAGCCCGTGGTTATGGAGATATAAATTCTCATTTTAATGTAATAAAAACATAATGGTTTTTTATGTAAGGTCTTTACACACCACTGAAAACATAGTTATGGATCTTGTATTGCATTTCTGTCGATAGATTCTCATAAATATTACACACTGTAAGCAGACTATGTTTGTCTATTGCTGTGACTTTTTATGACCAATTTATGCAGAAATCTAGGTAATTCCAAAGGTATCACATACTTTTTCCTGCAACTATAAATCTTTAGTCGGGGACTAAATAGACTTGTATTTCTCCATAAAGTATTTGACCACAGCCTCAGTTTTTATTAATTTCCAAGGCAGAGTCCCTTGTGTGGAGCTCAAGCCTGCCTGTTGAAGTAATAGATCATTTCTATAACATTTACTATATCAAAGAATATGAATGGAAAAAGGTTGGATAGCCCTGCAGTAATTTGCATTTAGTCATATTGTGTCTACAGGATGTCCTGTAATATGTTGAAATGATTCACTTGTTTGCATCACAGACTGTGTTCAATGAGAAAAGACACCAATAGACAAGCATCATTGTCTTAACGGACAGAACCAGGAACTGACATTGCAGAGACTCTCCAGCATTTACTGACCCTGACCGGCAGGTGGCAGCACTGATCTGGAATCTAGTCTAGTAGTAGTCGTTTGGTCTTGTTTCTGTGGTGTTTAATTGTTCCCAGTGATGCTTTTTCTGTTTGACTGTGTGTACTTCAGGAGTCTATTATATTTGCTGTTTCAGAGAATGTTGTTTTTATTCTGCCCCTCCCCAGCAGGTCAGGACAGGTTGAGATCCAGTGTCAGTGTTATGTGAACGAGTTCCTCTCTCTTCTGTCAGCATTGCCTCTGTCATATTGGAGGGTTCACATTCTTGATGGTCAATACATATGCATATGGATTAAAACTGTTAGCTTATAAACTACCCTTTTGTTCAGTATCATCAAACTTGAGCCCACAAACTATCTAGTGTTCCTCCATTGTCAGCAGTGAGCCACTTTGGTAGTTACACCTGTTAGTACGTGATTGTAGACCCAGTGCAGTTAACATTTCTGCAACAGGTCCTTAAATGTAAATGTAAATGCTCTGTAATTGTATAGCGCCTTTCTAGTTTTTGCGACCACTCAAAGCGCTTTTACACTACATTTCATTTACTCATTCACACACATTCATACGCTGGGCCTAAGTGCTCAAACGGAAACTAACATTCACACACATTCATACGCTGGGTCTAAGTGCTCAAACGGAAACTAACATTCACACACATTCATACACCGATGGAACAGCCATCAGCCGCCCTTACACCGTATATAGTCACACAAACTTGTGAGTATGTGGTACATACTATGAGTATTATTATTATTTTTGCTTTAAAACTTAGCCTCTGTGAAACAAAATACATTTTTATTTCTCCAGCTTTCTCTCTTCCAGGGCGCCCTCTCCTCATTCACTCTCTTTCTCCCTCTCTCAAACCAAAGAAGGTGTCCTGGTATCACTTTTTCCAGCAAAGACTGCATGCCAGATGCCAATATGAGAAGCATTGTTCACATATTTGCCTGGGTCAGATCAGGGCCTGATAGGTAGGCAGGTAGGTAGATTTATTTTGTCACAATATAATAATAATAATAATAATAATAATAGTAATAATCTTTATTTGTAGAGCACTTTTCAAAAACAAGTTACAAAGTGCTTTAACAAGTGTAAAGACAATAATACCCAAAAGAAAATACAAAAACAATACAAGATAAAAGCATGAAAACATTGAAAAGACTAAAATACACATTTAAGATAAATGTAAAATAAGTAAAATAGAATAAAAATAAAAGGGATAAAATAAAGTCAAATAAGATCGGGAAAGGCTCTCCTATAAAAGTATGTTTTAAGAAGGGACTTAAAAGAGTTCGATGACTCAGCTGACCTGATTTCCTGGGGCAGGCTGTTCCAGAGCCTCGGGGCCCTGACAGCAAACTCTCTGTCCCCTTTAGTTTTCAGTCGAGACTCTGGAACAGACAACAGACCTCTGCCCGAGGATCTCAAGGTACGTGCTGGTGTGTATGGGACTAAAAGGTCAGAAATATAACAAGGCGAGAGGCCATGAAGAGCTTTAAAAGTGATCAATAGAATTTTAAAGTCAATTCTAAAACATACTGGGAGCCAGTGTAATGAAGCTAAAATAAGAGTAATGTGGTCATATTTCTTTGTTCTGGTTAAAAGCCTGGCAGCTGAGTTCTGGACAGTCTGGAGTCGATCAGTAGATTTTTGGGTTAAACAAGTGAAAAGGCTGTTGCAATAATCCAGGCGTGATGAAGGTGAAATTGAATTTGCTACATAGCAGACAATTTACATTCCTATGGAAGCAATTGATGGAAAATGAAAAATGGTAAACAGACTAAATCCAATGGAGCAGTGCTGAGGATGAAATTGAGTTTAAGAGTCTGATAGCTTGGGGGAAAAACCTGCTCTGCAGTCTGGTGCTGTGGCAGCTGAAACTTCAATATCTCTTCCCAGAATGCAGCAGAGTGAACAGGCTGTGGCTGGGTGGGTACTGTCCTTTAGTATCCTTTGGGCTCTGCATAGGCACCTCACTGATATCACTGATCCTCGGACGATGGGTACCAATGATCATCCCTGGCCGACAGCAGAATACCATCTTTGTTTCAAATTTCAAATTTGCATGCAGTGTTTTGTTAAAATCAGGCGGCATATCAGTTTAAAAAACAATGAAATGAAAACAAGACGAGTAATGAATATTCACTGCAGTTCTTCTTCTGTCATGCTGAGCCATAGTGTAAACACAGGTTTGTATCACGATGGCAGCTACAGCTCCACCTCAACTCGTCGAGTTGTGTATAGAAGCACTTTGCATTACCATTATTTTAGTTTGAGGCCGCTGGCTTTGCTGTTTTGCCTGGCCAACTAAGTAACATACAACGCTCGCAATAGCAAAACGCTAAAGGCTACTGTGTTATAACACTGAGTTTGTCTGCTTTGTCGTCCTCCTCAGACTCCCACTCTGTTGCTGACTCCCAGTCCTCTGCTGTCTAACATCCACTTCTGGAGCACGCTCAGTCCAGTCGCTCCCCTCAGCCCAGCCACACGTCGCCAGGGAGCCCACCTTTTCCAAGTCAGTACATTAGAGTATACCTTCTTTCTGCAGTATCATTTCATTACTCTGTATTTGACTAATGCGTCCTAACACTCCACTCTGCTCTGTCCCAGTTTCCTTCAGTCCTCACCCCTCAGTTCCAGATCCCTGTACACAGTATGGATGGGACCAACACACCCGGCCCCATTTCCCCAGACCCCCAGAAGACATAGGATAAACCCCCCACAGCACCACTGCATTTGGACCCAGCCAGCCAGACACCGTCCCCACTCCTGCTCTCACATCCAGGACAGTTATGTGGGAGCTCATTGCCATTCCTCATCACTCCGGTGCTTTAAAGTTCACTGCCACAGAACTTACACTACACTCAGATGTGTGGAGAGAGGATCTGATATGTTGGCAGTCCAGGTTTGATGGATGAGGGTAACACATTCGGTTTGTTTCACAGCATTTACAGCCTGCAGATGATCTCCTGTACTCACACACTGATGCCATTGTTGCTTATGCACTTTTCTTTCATTTTGTCTGGCTTTTTGGGATCCTCAGTCACAACAATTCAAAGGAGGGAGGAATTTCCATGGCAACACTTGGTGCATGTGGATTGGACTCTCAGCAGTGACAATCTGCTTCATACTTGGAATCAGAGAGCAGTGGGATTGCAGATACCTGAATCTTTCCTTTTATATAATTTCCTTCTTCTAGCAACAGTGTTACTGCCAAAAGATGCGTTTTATGTTGTCAGTGTCAAATCTGCTTTCTCCTCTGCTGACAATGATTCTGCTCCTTTCTGCGCTTTGTCCTTAATTTTTCCTCTCGTTGTAGAGTAGTGCTTGAACTTGATAGTGCGCATGTTTACCTGCAACTCGTTTATCTTTCCCCCAGCTCTCCACCTCGCCTCACCTGCCTGAGTGTGTAGTATTTGCTGCTCTGAAGTGTTGGCTGACTATAGCCATATCCCACAGGACTTTTACCTTGGCTGTCTTATCATAACATATGGCCATAATCCAAGCTGAACCTTGAATCATGCCTCTATGTAACTGTTCTAATGCATATATACAGCAGAGTAGCCCTTAAAGCCAGTGTGGCCTGGTCTGCCTCCAGCCACTGAACTTTCAAGTGGGAGTGAAAGAAAGTGAAGCCATAACCCGTTTTGTGCATCAACTCTGCAAGGAACAGCACACAAATCCTGTTTTTGTTTCTGCAGCCCTACATTGTTAAAGGCAGCCGTCCTGTTAGTGACACTTATTTACAGATTTACTGTACAGTAAATATGTGGCTAGCAGCTGCTTAGCACAAAGACTGGAAACAGCTGGGCTGGTTCACAAAATCCCCCTACCAGCAGCTCTAAAGTTAACTAATTATCATGTTGTTTCTTGTGTGTTTAAAAGCGTGAAAAAGTGTAAAAACATCAATTTACTATTGTATGTGCCAGAATTTTTTACAGCTGGGAGCAGTGACTTATTGGAGTCTCAGTTGGTCTCCTGATAACTGCTCATGGACAAGAAATAGTTCCAGCACACCCATAAAACCACAAATTGTTATTTTTATACTGAAGGAGATCTTACAGGTTAATTAATGAACTTCAGAGGTGTCGTTAGGGCCAGTCTAGCTGTTTCCCCCCCTTTTCCCCACTGCTAAGCTAGGCTAAGCTAACCAGCTGCTGGTTTCAGCTACCTATTTTACAATACAGACATGAGGGTGTCGTTCTTCTCATGTAACATTTCGCAAGATTAGGTGTATTTCCTTAAATGTTGAGCTATTCTTGAAAGTAGAATTTGAACTAAAGCCAGACCTTGTGAGGCAAAGTCAGGGCCGTTCTGTCTGTGGTTTATGATTATATGGATGGCTGTTGCTTGCAGCATCAGAGCAGTTGTTTATCACTGACTGAACCTCCGAATCTTACAGGCTAGACTATTAACAGTCTAGCCTTAACCTTTGCCTAGCCTTAGCCATATGAAGTACATCAACCTTTAATCCCGAGGACTGTAGAAACCTCCTGGAACACTGAAGCACCTTCTTGCCCAAAAACCCATAAACTCCTGTAGATCATCAGCCATGAAAGGTTTACACCTACTTTTGTAAATGACTTTGAAGCCATAAGTCTGAGACAAACTGAATAGCAAGATCCCACAAATCTACACTGTTAAATGTAGAAATTGTACATCGCACTTGTTTACATGATACTTGGATAGAACACGCTTAGGTGTTTCTTTACCAAAGTGTCCCTTTCTAACCCAGGGATGGATGACCAGCGAATCTTGGGGGGGTGGGGGTGGTCATATTCATTTATACTCACCTAACAACAGACATTTGCTGTCCGTCACATTGATATATACGGTGCCTTACCACAGCCAAGCCCAGGTTTATCTCCCAAAAGTGGATGGAGTTCTATTTAACAGTATGTACAGAACTAACAGCGTTCCTGTTTGTCTTTATGCCATATCTTTGTGCACACCAAACCAGAGCCCCAGAGGTTTGGAGTACACTGCAGCTCTGCCACAGCTTACGTACTGCAGGACCTTAACAGTGCTGCAGTGTTCTTCAGGATGCATATCTGTATATAGACAGCAACATGGGTTAATATGCAGCATGTAAATCTAAT
The DNA here is from genome assembly GCF_014851395.1 of Micropterus salmoides. Taxonomy (NCBI): domain Eukaryota; kingdom Metazoa; phylum Chordata; class Actinopteri; order Centrarchiformes; family Centrarchidae; genus Micropterus; species Micropterus salmoides. Next base: position 38,666,342 of record NW_024043372.1, read on the forward strand.
CAGGCCATGTTTTATAGTTTGTCTCTTTCTAACCTGTTTATAAATGTTTACTCCGAAAATATATATATACATATAAACCCTGTTTATTATGTTTTGTGTAATCTCCTTTAATTTTCCTGTAACACCAATAGATTATAAGATTAATTTCTATTTTTGTAATGGCCAGATAGATTTCTGCTATTTTGGGTTTTCTGATTTTGCGGTCTCTTGTGCATGTTTCTTTCTGTTGTGTTCGGCAGGCGGCTGCTCCATTGTGGCATTGGCTATTTTTTGGGAATCAAAGCCTTATGGGGAGAAATCTAAATCTATGTTTTATATGTAAAGTGTTTTGATATAGTGTTGATATTGTACATGCAGATGTTGTGATGGAACGTTTGCACTCAAAATTTTGGGGTTCCTGTAATATTGGATTCTGTCACTTTTCTATAACTCAGATTTCCTCTTTGAAGAAATGTTGAATTTTGCTTACTCAGAAATGTATATTTTCCCAAAGGGAAGATAAAATTATGCACTTAGTATTTTATACAGTAAATCTAATATTTTACAATATATATCAAATGATATACAGTACAGTGATTTATGATTAGGCACTACCACACAATATTTATTTATTTGAATTTATAGTAGAGCCCAATATAATTGGTAGCTCATATTGCATTTTTGCAGTAACTTTGGTGAAAAACTATGAAATATCCAGATAAAAACCCCAAAGCCCTGAAACTTTCCTCCATCAAGTCTTCTAGGACTTGTTTGCATATAGCTTCATTTCTGTCTTCTGATGGTGTTTTTCCTTTAGCTTACCTTGAAATGTAAACTTGTTTTAAAAAGAAATGACCGTTCTGGCTTTGTTCTGTCAAGTTTTCTATTTGTTTGATGCTTTTTCAAATGTTTACAAGCTGCTTGTCTTAAGTGGCGTATTGATATGTGAGCGGCGTAGAGGAAGTGTTTCTAATGGAAGAGAAAGGTGAGACCAATAATACATGATCTCTAACTGACCACGTGTCTGTGTTCTGTCATTACATCGGCTCTGTTCAAGAAGCACCCAGTCCTCTGCTGTACAACATCACACAAGGAGCTCTTACACAGTCCGATAGGAGCAATCACATATGACATAAACATGATACAAGACTTCTACCTCCACAGTCCATTCACATTCACAGTGAAAAGGCAATGCTTTATCATTAACGTATCTTTTAATCAAACTGCAGCTGAGTTGTAATGTGCTGCAAGAGGTGTAAGTCATGTAGTGGTTGTCCATTAAGCTGCATGTTGATCATCAGGCTTGTCTTTAGGTCAAAAATGTTCAGTTTGAGGAGGCCAGAATAAAGCTCCTATTCCAACACCAGGGTCAAATGTGGGTATGTCAGCTTGTTCTGCACATGCTCCCGTCCTGTCCTCAGCAGAGGCATTTGATCATTTGTCCTCTGGTCTCCCCCTCAGATCATGTGCCTTCTGTATTTGGCTTGTCCTCCGTGGCTGTGTTTTCTTTAGATGAATCTGAGGGGTAAACAGTGTTGATTAGTTTGATTTGCAGTAGAGAGATAAACACAAGAGAACTGACATCCACAGGCTATAGAGCTTCAACAATAGATACCTACAGGAGGAAAATCAAATGGATGCGCAGTTGCGCACATTCACGTGTTTTATTAAATGAAATTTGCAATTGCCAAATATATGATGTGTCACTCTAGCGAAGGGCGGGAGCAGTGAACACACGGGTAAGTAGGAGATAAACAGCCCGAACAACAGCAATAAACAGCAGACATAAGAAAACAAGTGAGGGAGAATGAAAAAGCCAAGCAAAACAAGTAAACAACACAGCACAGCCATGAGAAGGGAAATAACAATAATTCAAATTAATAATTTATTGACATGCATAAACAATAATGTTACTACCCGTTGACAACCATGGACAACCTAAATTTGTTTGTGTGTGTGTGTCTATGTTCTCCGTCTGGGTGTGTGGGTATATAAGCCTGTCATGGGTTGAAAGAGTGGGACGCCACAACAGCCCCAGCAGCCAGGGCACCCTGCAACCCTCCCAGAGCGCAAAGGACTCAAGACCACATGTCCCAGGAAAAGCCCCGCCCGCCCCAAGGGAGAACAGCAGAGAGCCGTGCCGAAAGTCCCCCAGCCCAGCCTTCCAGTTCATGAGTATAGTTTTCTTGCCGATGCACAGGGCAGTGAGAAGCATGTATGATGCTCCAGTACAGCACGCAGAGTGATGGGGAAACGGGGATGGGGTACCTTAACCAAAATGATAGGTCTTCACATATCTTCTGCTAGAACTTTTGGACAGGTACACTTAACCACATAGCATGCATGTAACTATCAGAGATGTTGCCTGAACAGTTCAGACACGTTTGACTGAATAAGACCTATTCTGAACACACTTTGTTCTGTATAGTCTGTTCTGTGGAGAGTTTTATACTGTATGAGTTGCATATTGGGATTTTTAATCATTCTAAAAGTATTTAGTCAAGTAGTTTTGGTCAGGACCACTGTATAGATCTGTGTCTCACTTGAAGAATGGGAGAGAGATTGAACCATCTGTTTTCAACAGTAACATGTTTATCTTTGATAATAGCATTGGGGGCGAGAGTTTAAGAAAGTCTGTTATCATTGGAGGTAGATCTAAGTCCATTTTGTTATACTTAAATCTTGCCCGAATTATGGATTTAAACTGTTGATTTTCAAGAAATGTATAATTGCTAATTCCATATTGTGCCACTACATCCTGGAATGGAATAAGGTCACTACCCTGGATGACATGCTCTAGATTTTTTTTAATCTCTTTATCATACCACAATGGGGAATTTAATGTTTTCTCATTTAGGATGATGTCAGGATTGTTCCAGATTGGAGTAAGTCTGCATGGGATAGGTGAAGACCCAGATATTTTGAGAAATTCCCACCAGGCTGCCAGGGAAGTGCTTATGTTAATGCTTTTAAAGCCGGCATAATGTTTGATACTGGAGCTGATGAATGGCATATCGGAAATTATATTTTCCTTACAGAATGTTTGTTCTATGTTCATCCATGAGTTGTCCAGTGGGCTCTGATTGATCCATTTTGAGGTATATTGTAGTCAGTTGGCCAGGAAGTAATGAGAAAAAATTGGTAGTTCTAAACCAACACAATAGTTCAGCCATGACAGTTCTGACAGCCTGGAGGAAATATTGACACCCAGGTATTTAGTATGTGTGGAAATCACACATTGCAGGTAAAATTATGGATTTACTCCAATTTAAGAACTAGTCTGAGGTGGAAGAGAAGTTTGTGAGTTTAGGAGGAAATGTAATACATCGTCTGCATAAAGGCTTATCTTGTGGTTTACATTTTCTGTTTGAATTTCTTTAATATTTTTATTTTGTCTGATAGCAGCTGCTAGTACTGACAGAAGCTCTTGGGGAACTGTATAATGTTTTAATCCAGTCCATGAAGGATTGTCCAAATCCAAATTTATATAAAGTAGTGAATAGAAATTTCCCATTCACCCTACTAAATGCTTTCTCTGCATCTAAAGAGAATATCCAAATCTATATTGTCCTGATTGTTCCTCACTACTAAATATTTCACGGTCGATTGTTTGTGGTATTATAACAAAGTGGAAGCGACTGGGAACAACAAACTCAGCCACAGAGTGCCTCACATGCTGAGGCACACAGTGCGCAGAAGTCGCCAACTTTCAGTCAATTTGGATTAGCTCTAGAATGGGGCGTAGAGAGCTTCATGGAATGGGTTTCCATGGCCAAGCAATTGCATCCAAGCCTTACATCACCAAGAGCAATGCAAAGTGTCGGATGCAGTGGTGTAAAGCATGTCGCCACTGGACACTAGAGCAGTGGAGACGTGTTCTCTGAAGTGACAAATCATACTTCTCTGTCTGGCAAGCCGATGGACGAGTCTGGGTTTGGCGGTTGCCAGGAGAACGGTACTTGCCTGACTGCATTGTGCCAACTGTAAAGTTTGGTGGAGGGGGGATTAGGTGTTGGGTTGTTTTTCAAGGGTTGGCTTTGGCCCCTTAGTTCCAGTGAAAGGAACTGTTAATGCTTCAGCATACCAAGACATTTTGGACAATTTCATGCTCCAAACTTTGTAGAAACAGTTTGGGAATGGCCCCTTCCTGTTCCAACATGACTGCGCACCGGTGCACAAAGCAAGGTCCATAAAGACATGGATGAGCGAGTTTGGTGTGGAGAACTTGACTGACCTGCACAGAGTCCTGACCCTAACCTGATAGAACACCTTTGGGATGAATTAGAGCGGAGAATCCTGACCTCACAAATACACTTCTAGAAAAATTGTATAAAATTCCCATAAACACACTCTAAACCTTGTGGAAAGACTTCCCAGAAGAGTTGAACTGTTGTGGGCCAACTCCATATTAAAACCTACAGATTAAGAATGGGATGTTATTAACCTTCTTAAAGGTAGGTGACCCAAAAGTTTTGGCAATATAGTGTAAGTATTTATAAAATTCTCTGAAAGGTATTATTTATTTCTTCTGGGTTTCAGTCATATTCCCAGCTGAGTCTTTTGTGGAAGAAGTTATTTTTTCATTATTCACTTGGCAAGGAATCTGCTGGATTTATCACCATGTTTAAAGTTCTCCAAGTGTAGTTTTTGCAACTGCAACTGAGTCTTTTTATCAATAATTTCTTTTAATTCAAGTTTTCATTTTCTCAGCTCTTTCAACATACGTTCCTGTGGGGAGGCAGACTGGGCAGCTTCTAATGTCTATTTTTCTTTCTAGCTCTTTTTTTTCCTCGGCTGTTCCGCCAGTGTATGAATGTGTGTGAATGTTAGTTTCTGTTTGAGCACTTAGGCTCAGTGAATGAATGTGTGTGAATGTTGGTTTCTGTTTGAGCACTTAGGCTCAGTGAATGAATGTGTGTGAATGTTGGTTTCTGTTTGAGCACTTAGGCTCAGTGTATGAATGTGTGTGACTGGTGAATGCAGATGTAGTGTAAAAGTGCTTTGAGTGGTCGAAAAGACTAGAAAGGCGCTATACAAGTACGGAACATTTACATACTTATAATTTAAAATACAAGTAAAGTAAAATAAATAAATATTAGGTGCCTTCTTTTTCTAAGTTTTCAATGTCGTAGTGTTTTCTGTTTTGTTACTTTGGTTGCTGCACACATCAGAACTGTAGGACTGCCCTACAAAGGCAGAGCAGTAGTTACAGAGCCTGTTGACATAATACATATTTTATGCTATAGAAGAAGCTGTACTGGATTGTTATTCCCAAAGTGTGTTACTGGAATTTCATTCACTTTCTCCATACTGTATGTGTCTACCTGATGTGTGTTTACCTGTGTGGCAGTTTCTGTGGATGTGCTGGACATAGAGGAACAGCAGGAAAAGGCTGAAGCCCATGAATGACGCTATTGTAGAAGACAACAGAAAGGCATAACTGCCCTGACTGTGGATCACCTGCAGGAAGAAATACAAACACACACACACACACACACACACACACACTCTTTGGGTTTCTAATCTCTCACAACTCTGCAATCAACAGATTGCCATTTTGCCACAGAACAGGTTTTAATGGCAGCTTCATTTATTCAGACACAGCAAGTCCAACAACCGAGGTCGAGGTCAGTGTTTCCACACAAACAATAACCCAGTGCGTTTAATACATGCAAGCTGACAGCAGTGCAGGTAGACGCTCCCCTGGTGTCCCGGATTGTGGACTGTCTCACTGGTCTGCCATAGTATGTTAGACTGCAGGGCTACATATGTGACACACAGGGCACGGTCTGGTCACCTTTTCTGTTCACACACTACACCTCGGACTTCAGATACAACTCCACATCAATGAAGGGAAGGAGGGGGAGTACAGAGGTATAGTGGACTCATTTGTTGAGTGGTGTGGGCTGAACCACCTGTAGCCTAACACTGGTACGACTAGGGCTGGACAATAAAACAATAACAATAATTATCGCAATTTTTTTTTTTCAATAACAATATAACAAATGTTCAATAAATGTTGGATTTTATTCACTTGAATCATACACGAATTATGATATTTTTTTTATTAAGATGTTTACTGAAAAGACTGAAAAAAACTTTTACTTAATTTACGCATGCATATTTGTTGACAAAGATTTTATCATAATTGTTTTGAATGTTCTACCTCAGATTTGTGAAGTTATCCACTGTTTGGCATCAAGTGTTTGTTCTGACCATGAACAAGAGTTTAAACCACAATTAACCATCAGGTTTCTTCAACTTTCACTCAGGAACAAAAATCTGCCTTTAAACTTGAAAAAAAGGATTTGATAACTTATCATGATAATTACTGATATCGAAAGATATGAAACTTTTTATTGTGATAACATTTTTGGCCATATCGTCCAGCCCTAGGTATGACAAAGGGGTTTGTGGTGCTGGGAAACACCCTCATGCCTATTTCCATCCAGGGAGCGTATGTGAACACTGTTCAGGACTACCTGGGACTATACCTGGACAACAAGCCAGATTGGGTTCCGGTTATACAATATCTGCAGTACCATGCCGAGGATGTTCTACCAGTCTGCAGTGGCCAGTGCTGTGGTGTGCTGGGACAGCAGGGTGAGGGCAGTCGATGCCAAGAGAATCAACAAGCTCATCAGGAAGCTGCGGAGCATCAGACACTGACTCTCAACCTCTCCATGATGTGATGGTCATGGAGGAGCACCTTCAGCAGCAGAGTGTTACCACCACGATGCACAACAGGAAATCCTTCCTGTGGCAATCAAACTTTATAACTCATCTCCTCGTGTGGAGAAACGGACAGCAAACGCATGGGGTGCTGAGGTGGTTCCAGCCTCCGCTTCAGCTGCTTTGTTTAATCTTTCTATCTGGATTACTTTGTCGATTACAATCATTAAAACTCTCTGATTTACGAGAAATAATGGGACATTATGTGCCATATCATGGACATAATAATTTAACATTCTAAATTAACCTTATGCACTTCCCTCTCTGTGATATTTGACGCCACTTCTGATACACATCTACATGCAGCCCATCAAGTATGACCTCACTGTTAACCTAATTATATTTGTAAGGATTTCGTATATTTTATATTTGGACCTTATTGATAATTTATATTTTACAGTTGCACTAATATATCAAAAGAAACAAGCAATATGCAGAAATAACCCTAATAAGAATCATGTAAAAATATGAAATGTGTAAGCATTGGTTTGAATTTCATCATTACTGTAAATAAAATGACATTCAAGAAGAAAGGTCACTCCTGAAAAATGTCTTACAGATCCAACAAGCACCTGCAGCATCATCTCTCCTGTGCTGGCACTGGTCACCAGGACAGTTGTGGCACAACCTTTAACACACAAGGGATAGGCAGTAATTATTTACAGTTACAGAGGAGTAAAAATGACAAATACATTGAATAAGAAATAGGTATGTACTGCAGTTTTCCCCATCGACACTTACTAGTGGTGTACAAAGCTAAGTTAATTGCTACACCCGCTACTTATGTTGGCTAGCTCCAAGATATTTAGCTTTTGCAAACAAATAGACACAGAAACAGAGATCAGAAGTAGATTTGTAGAGATATATTTCTCACAGCTAGCTAACATCAGTATCAGGTGTAACAATACAAGTCAGCTCAGGTCAATGCAAATAAATAAAAGTTGAAATGCAGAAATACATAAATACATGTAGTTCCTGATTCATTACCAACACTGATCTTTCTATTATTAATAATTATTAATTTAATTATTTATCTATGATTTCAGCTTTTGTTTATTCTATTTACTAATATCCATATAAAAATGTAATCTACATGCTTTTTGATGAAGAAGTCATTCTTGGTTTTCCACATGCAGCATGTGACTTCCAAGTTGAGTTAATGCTGAGAGAGAGTGTGTGTAAGTGTACCTTTGTAGTCTAGTAGGTCCTCTGTATAGGCCAGCATGGAGGGGAATACACTGCTGATGCACAGTCCCAACACACAAGTACCGATGAAGAGAAACACACAGCTGGTGTAGAAGATCATCAACAGGCACTGCACCAATATGACACCCACCTGAAAGAAACACAGTGAGTAAGAGGATGACCACGACTTAACTGATGTCTGGATCTGCAGTAAACATCCAACTGACCACTGCTACTTGCTCTCGAAAGGAAACAGTGAGCCAGTGAATTAGAATTAACATCTGTTATCCACTGGAGCACCTGCTTAGATGAGGCTGATGTTAGCACAACCTCTGGCCTCAGTGGCGTTGTCGTGATCTAGGAATTTCAGCGCCAAGTCAAGTTGCACCTCCTGATTGAGTCTACTGCTGCGGTGAGTCGACCGGGTGCTGTTTTGGGCTGTGGCAGCTCACCTGCCCTGACAAAAGCGATTTCCCTCTGGCTGTGGACATACTTGTTGATGGCACAGAGCCTACGCGTACCCCATCTGATGACCTTTTTTTCCATCACGCTGACCCTAGCAGTCCCTTACGTACTCACCGACGCGGAAAGTATAAGCTTTGCTTTACAGATGTCAGCCCAGGACATCTTCCTCTCTAGCGCACGCTCCCATCTTGTCCATGCTCCCTGCTGCCGCATGCCCACCATACTGCTGGTCTGTTCCTCCTCAACACCTGCCTGCACTTCCTCCAGGACTAGATGGCATTTGTCGTAGCGAGGTTGTAAGTAGCTCCCAATCCCACCGGTCACGTCATCAACGTGCCCCCCAAAAAAACAGCAAAGGACAGAAGATTTCTCCAATAGGCAAATGGTATGGTGTGGGAGGAAACCAATGTGAACGCAGGGAGAGCATGCCATGTCAGCACAGACAGTGTCAGTTATTTCCCCAATATAAATGTGTTCCTATGGAAACACATGTAGGAAGAAACGGAGAAAGGTCCGATTTAGCAGCTGTAACCATTACAGCTTCCGGTCTACCTGACCCCAAAAAAACAGAAACACGTGAAAAATCACAAAGCAAATTCTCTCAGCAAAACTGCCTGTGTTCATCCAAGACCACAAAGGTTCAGGAGTTATGTGCCCTACATGGATGTGTTGCAGGAAATCTATGAACACATGTAGGAAGAAACAGACAAAGTTCAGCAGCTGTAACCATGGATATGATGTGTCCCTTAAACACAGCTCTCCGGCTGCTGAAACCCAGGATCGAACAAGGGACCTTTAGATCTTCAGACTAAACCTGAGAGCCAAACCAGTGTTAATGTTATCCCTCTGTGCTGTTTACCTTTGACACCACTAGAGGGAAGAGCTCTGTAACAGTTGCTGCTGGTGCTGACTAGACATCAGGCACCTAAATGTATTTCATGATCCAACCACTACCTTTAGTTTAAATAGCTTATAGATAATGTAGTGTTTCATCTTAAGAATGAATAAATGATTTAGGAATTCTATCTAAAAATGAGAATGTGTTGAAATGACATGACTTGAAGAATAAGAAATGAATGGAGACAAAGTGTTATTTATAGACACAGAGTCTGTGGGCTGTCATTAAATGAGCACGGACTATGTTGGGTTTCAGTTCAAAATCTTATTGATTCAAAAGAGTAAATGAGAGAAACAGGCAGACAAAGACAAATAGGGACAATACTCTGCTGCCTTTACTTAGTGTCTAAATCAAGTGATGAGAACCGCAAAGCAGTTTAGTTGGCTTAAAGATTCTGTTGTCTGTATACCTAACTAATCCTCATCCAAATGATAAGACTGTCATGTGCATTCCCACCCTGTTCCAATATTTGGTTAGAACAATTATTTTACTGCTGTGCATGAGCTATATTGTTTTTACCAGAAATGACTGCTCAGTGTGACACACATCAATGTGGGAACAACATAAAACCTGATGTTCACCTGTTGAGCTGTTTTTTCATTGTCAACTACTGTAGGGTGGCTTTATCCTTTAAATGTGTCCTCATACCAGACTGAAGGTGAGCAGCCTGGGCGGTGTGTATCTGTAGGACAGGTAGATGAAAGCCAGTCTTCCCACTGTGATGGAGGCCCAGAATATACTGTCCAGACAGCCTGCAGTCTTATGACCCATCAGCAGAGGAGGGGACACTGCGTAGGTGTAGACAAAGCCAGCGTAGGAGCCCTGAAGGACAAGAAACATTTCTTTGATTTAATGAGTTTGCCACTGTGTCTGTTTGTTAAGCTGTGGTCAACAACTTCAGCCTGTCAAATCAGCACTATTCAAAGTATGCCAAAATATTAGCAGTTCCTGTTAGCAGTGTACCTACGGATGTACAGACGTCACTGGGTTACTTTGATACTGAAAAAATGTATGAACTCATGATTCTCAGGCAAGTTTTGCAAGACAGTGTTTTTCTATGATTTCTTCTATGATGATATTCCAGACATTTATACACAATAGACATCAGACATCCTCCGAAAAGTGTAACACACTGAACTTCAAAAATATGTGCATCATGTTTGTTTTGACAGAGTTACACATTTCCCCATATTTTTGACAGAGTATAGAGTTAAATGTTCATATATATAACAGGAAGTCTCACTATAATCCCATCAGTGATGAAGAGGATGGCCCCTCCCAGAGTGTGGAGGATGAAGAAAGTAGCAGGGCGACCCCGGAGTTTGGCAGGGTTACAGCAACCAAACCACCTCCCGTGACCTGGATAGAAAAGAATGCTGAAAGGTCAGTCATTTGAATGGAGTGGTCACAAACACACACACATACATGCATTACCTTGACCACTGGACAGAGAGTCTCTGCTGAGCAGACGTGGACTGCTGCTGGAGCAAGGCAGCAGTCTCTCGTGGTACATCAATGTGAGCACTGCTGCTGGCACAGGGAGCTGCCAAGACACACACACACACACACACACACACACACACACACACACAAAAGGCTATTGTTAATTTAGTTAACAGTCAACACTTCTTGTCAGCTGATTCAAATTGTGACCCTCCCCTCACAAATGTAGAATCCCACTGTCTTATCTCGCTTTCTGCTTGAAACAGATCCAATGAAAACAGAAACCCTGTGGTTTCTCTGCTGAGGTGGGAGCTTATCACCTTATCTGAGAGGCTATGTTCAAGCTTATATCTGCCATCTGAAGAAATGCAAACAATTCTGAAAAGGACAAAACTGAATAAATTCTAGTGGCTCTGAAGAGCACATTTCATCAGTCTTGGCTGTGGATAGTGTTGATAGTGCTGTGGATAACACAACTCTAACTGGTACCGCTTAGTACAAACGTATTGGTCCTTACAGAAATGATTGGCAAAACTACAAAAACAAGACCCAGCTGTGACAAACTGTAACCATCTTTTAGTACTGTACATGGCAAAGCATGCAAACTGGACAGAGAAAATATTGGTATAGTTTAGAAAAAGACGCTCCTGGCAATCTGTCATATATGTCTTGAGTTATCTTTACACATTTCACACAGCTGCAGCTGGTTTCACTTCATCTACAATGCCAACCAGCAGAGTCATTTACATTCATCAATACTAAACATTTGAGCCATTCCTGTATATTAAATAGATTACTTCTACTGGCATGCATAGTATACATTTCATATGACACATGTAATATTGAAGTGAACTCACATTGATGAGAGCCATGATCCAGAAGGCGTACGACACCCTGGTGATGACTACTCCCTCGGTGTGCAGAGGATACTGAGAGATGTTGTGAAGCCCTGCTCCGTGCCCGGCCAGGCTGCTGCGAAGGTGCTGCAGGTCCGGAGAGGAGGATGAGTTTGCGGTCCAGTTTGCACCCACGACACAGCTGTCTTCTGCCAGGAAAGGATCAGCCACCAGTGGACTGACCAGTGCTCCCAGGCCTATGAAGAAATGCAAGCCCTGGGGCGAGACAAGAACATAGATCCAATGTGAGAAGCTAGCAAGAGACAACTAGACCCCCCAGGCCTCCCTCCAAAGCCACTCCCCCAGTGTGCACGGGCAGTGTGCACATTTCATTTGGACAGAATGAATTGACGGGCTTATTACAGTCCTGCTTTCTATGGTTTCTTTACTTCATGAATAAAGTCAATGAAACAGAATTAACTCTTATTATACAGTACACTCACGCTGACATCCTTAGCTGCTTCCTCTCAAACATACAACACAAACTAACACATTCACAGCCCCCCCACCCCACCTGCAGGAAGATGGCGGAGTCCTTCTGGTACAGCTTCACCAGCTGCAGGTTGGCGATGGTGTCAATAACCCCCATAGCTTTGCCAGCCAGCGCCATGGCGATGGATAACAGCATCACGTGGTTACATAGAGGTATGATGGCAAACACGAGCGAGATGATGAGAGTGCAGGAGAGGAGGGCTGACAGCGAGGACAGGAGTCTGGAGAACACCCACAGCATTACGCAGTGTATTTAATACATTTGAGGCTGAGTTTGGGTTTGAGTGAGTGCATTTTCAACACGTTCTTCACCTCTCCTTACAAATACTATTCTTATGAAACTAGTCAGCAATTGAGCTCAACAGTACTGTGAAACAGGAGTTTTACGGTTTGTTGTTGTTGAAGTAAAGTCACCTTGATAGTCTGCTGCTCCACTAACTTTTATTTACCCAGTGAGTTTATCACAGGTGTCCAGCAGCAGTACTCCTCTACATTATCTTCACCTTGTATTCACCTTCTTTCCTGCCAGCTTTCCACTCTCCTTTTAACCTTGTCCTAGATAACTTTTAGTTTGCTGAGGGGACATTTCACCCACAGCCTGTGATACAGGACTAAAAAGCATTAAGTTGAGTGGTTGCAATCTTTAGTGGCAATCAGAGGGTATAAATGAGTGGATGATAAATAAATCATAAATAAATAAAATTGAACTGTACCGAACATTCGCTTTTTATTGTAATTAACCTTTTTGTGCTGCTGTAAACCTGTATCTAGGAAGAAAAGAGCATTTCTCCCTAAGATTTGATATTGGATTTTACAAAAGAGTATATGAATTGTGAAATAAACACTTTTAAAGCTGTGTTAGATACGGTTAAATACGGTCTATAGGACTCAGTCTTTCCAAAGGTACAAGGCATTGCATCACTCTGAGTTATACACTCCTTCACTTCAGCCAGCATGGGATTCTTGGCCATGCTAGCGGCGTGGCTCTAGGGATGGCAGTGTTGATCAGTCGGCCCACTACTTTAGTCCAGAATGAAATATCTCAACTAATATTTCATGGGTTGCCATGACATTTTGTACAAACATTTATTGTCCCCAGACGATGAATGACTTTTCCGCTGACTTTTCAACCAGACTCACCATAAGATTGACATTTTAGGTTTTGAGTGAAATGTCTCAAGAACTACTGGATTGTCATGAAATTTGCTACACACATTAAACATGCCTCAGGATGAATTGTTTCTGTGAATTTAACAGAAAGCTGATGTGTGACTAAGGAGAGATATTATTTTCAGTACTGACTGTGGTGGCAGAAAATTTATCTGTCTTATATTCATGCTGATAATTTATCTTTAATTTGATTTAATATATCTAATACGGTGTACTTATATCATCTTCTCTGACATTATACTGTCCACTGGGACATGTCAGAAAAAGACAACGGTTTGTTGAAATCCAGTTATTTGTTCAGTTCTGCACAGGGAAATGTACTACTTCCACGACACCAAGCTAAGATAATATATAAAATAATGGTTTAACATGTATCAGACACCTGTCCCTATCCACTTCACACACTCATCTGCACATCAGGTCATGGTTCACTGCTGCTTAGTATGTGAGGTGAGGCACAGACCTGACATTTGAATTTTGCAGATTTGTCAGTCAAATTTAAAACACAATCAACTTGTGTAGAACTCAAATGAACAAACTGTAATAAAGCTCCAATAAGAGAAATCTAAATAGACATATAATATAGATATTATCACAGATGAAAATCCATTGTGTCCAGCCTCTGAATCTTCATTTTCTGAAGTGAGCAGAGCTCTTAAACATTTCCCAGTATTAATTATGTTTATAAGCAATTCTCCTAAAATGAGGAAAAGTCATAAAGTAAGATTTTGTTAGGTATGTGTTTAAAGGGGTCCTCAGTATCCTAAACATAACATATAACCATTGTTATGTCCTAATAGAGATTCTCTAGGGAGACTGGATTCCTTCAGATATGATAAGGGCCACAAACTCACTGTTGACAATCACCAACACAGTGTCAGGCGCATATTTCAGAGACTGCACTGTTGTTTTGTAGTATTGTCATGTTTAATATCCTACGGGGAAAGATCCCACCCAGTGCTCACTAACCGCACTCACGTCCTCTTGAAGAGTCCTCCCATGCTGCTGCCCACCATCAGGAAGAACTGCTGGGTGAAGAACACCCAGGTGATCTGCTGCAGGGTGGACTGGGTCTGACACCTCAGGTCCAGGATGGTGGGTCCAAGGAAGGCGATGCACAGACCGAAGCTAAAGAACACACTCCAGTAGGTGAGAGTTTGAGGCCAGTGGCGCTTAAACAGCGTCCAGATCCGCTCGTCCAGCAGCTTCATGTCGGTCCTTCAGATGACGCTAAACAGCTGCTCTTGCATTCAGTCTGAGCTCCGTCAGGACCAACTGCAAAAACTGCCAAAGGACAAAGTCAACACAGCTCTATGAGTCAGCCTGGGCACCAGCCCGGGTAACAGGTTAGTGCCAGGCATGCTACTGACAGACGTGGCGCTGCTTGGCTGAAATCCCAATGTCCCTAATGTCCCGCCCACTTTCTGATTGGTATCTGTTCAGTTTTTCACCGGTGCACAATGACCGGGTCAGTGGGGGAATTAGTACCAAATACTCCAAAGTACAGAAGTGTAGCTAGCCTCTGAGTCTGTAGGTGAAAACACTGACCGTTTTATTTACAGCTGAAAACCAGATGGATGCTGATGTGGGACTTTTGTTTGTAAAAACAATTTTTGAATGTATTCCCTGGGTAAAACCCCAGATCTACTTTAAACACAGCGGTATAAACCCCACATTGTTACCATAGTAGGCTCTGTCCCTTTATGGGATAGTGTTTTCATAGTTTGTTTGGAATGTCCTTCGCTCAACACGAGGTGAGACCGAGACATATTAACCTGTTGCTTTTATTTAGCATTGAGAGACGTCACGTTTCTAAAAGGGATGATTGGGTGGGGGCGGGGCGAGCAGAGGAGTTGGAGGAGCAGAGAGAAACGGGAGAAGTAGATGTGAGAGTGGCGAATAGCCACAAACCAAGACGAGTTTTATTTTTTGGGCCCATTAGAGTAACTAATTATAAATAAATTACCCTAAGTTAAGTGTCCCTGAGTTTCCCTCAGTAGTTTTAAAGGTGCAGCCTGACATATCAGTTTTACAGTTTCTGGGGATAGAAGTGGACTGGTGTATGTTTTGGTTTGTTAAGGTAATTTAAGAGACGTCAATTAGAAACCTAAAGGTGACTTATTTCATTTTATTATTTTTTAACTATATTTTTAAAACTTTGGTAAATAAATACTGTCATTTCATATGATTTACCCCTTTATCAGTGTTATAAATAGACACAATTTGAAGCAGAGGATTAACAAAAGCTTGAAAATTACGCATCTGCTTGTTCCTAGAGTATAAAACAGTTGAAAGCAGCACAACCAATAGCCCACTATAGAGTGCAGATTACTGAAAAGAACCCAGGGCGCTGTATCTCATGCTAGCTGATACTGAGAAAGTTCTACATGAAAGTAATTTTTAAAACTGTGAATTATTAAAGTCAAGATACATAGACTGTTTTATTATAGTCATATATTATAGGTTCATTTCTTATTTTTTCTTGCTGTATTTATTTGTATAATTAGTGAAACAATATATTTTACAACATTGATTTGTTTTATATTTTGAGTGATCATCACAATAACACAGACATCTCCAACCCCAGCTGGTTGTGGCAGATGCCCCCTACTCTGAGCCATGGTTCTGCTCGAGGTTTCTGCCTCTTAAAAGAGAGTTTTTCTTTGCCTGTGTCGCCAAGTGCTTGCTCATGTTGGGAATTGTTGGGTCTCTGTAAATAATAGTACAAAGAGTAAGGTATAGACCTGCTCTATAGTAAAAGCGCTATGAGATAACCTTTGTTCTGAATTGGCGCTATATAAATAAAATAAAATTGAATTGAATCTCATTACCTCTCAGTGCTGTGTTGGTTTCAGTCAGCATCTTTCTTTCTACAGGGTTTCTGCGGGTCTTAAAAAGTCTTAAATTTCAAAATCAAAATTTAAGGCCTTAATTCACTGAAGTTTGTGTTCTAGGTCTTAAATAATTTTTATCAGGTCTTAATTTCCCAACATCCATGTGGCGCTACCTCTAATGCTCATTGAAATGATCCCACAATGCTTTAGAATGTTTTTTCCTCCCACGGTGTTGTAGTTCTTTCTTTCTCTAGTCCAAGGGCCTTTCTCAATCTGTCTTCTTGTGTTCTTGTGAAACCTTTTTGTGCCCCAAGTACTGTCCCAATACACAAGTTTGCATTTTGGCAAGAACGGTTAAAAATCCTGGAGGAGGATGCATCGGTTGGTAACTTGTGTGAACTTGACGGCAGAGATATCCCAGCATTCATTTCGGCATTCAAGCGAGGGGCTGAAAGAAACTGAGAGGCCAACAGAACGTTTTGTACTATTTTCGTACATTATTTGATCACTAAATCCACTTCTGAGAAGGTTTGTGGCGAGAAATCAACTGTGTAGATGTCGAATATTGGCAGTTTACTTAAAATGACGGCAAATCGAAATGTGTCCGCAACAGTCAGCGGGGGAAGCTAACGAGCCAGCCAGCAGGGGGAGCTAACGAGCCAGCCAGCAGGGGGAACTAACGAGCCGGCCGGCCAGATCAGATCACAGAGCCCTCAGACACGCAGACCGCTACAGCCAACAGAGCAGAGGAAAAGATGATACAACAAATAATTGCTGTTATTCTGTCATTACATTCTGAGTAATTTTGTAAGATTTTAACTTAAATCAAGAGACTTCTTGATAATGTACAGAAAAATGGTGATGTACAATGATCAGAAATAGGACGAAAGGGAACTGTCTTTTCTTTATTATTATTATATTAGACATGACATTGCTAGTGTACAGTAGAGTTGTGGTCACAGTATTTGCTTTTATTTTATATAATTTTTTATGTGCAAATATATCATGGTAAGTTCAAACCTACAGTAAACCCGATTATGAGCTTTTTGTTTTCGGGGATAAAGCCTGGCTGTTAATAATAATCAGAGCGATGCAGGCGGCCTCTGTGCTGGGGGTATTGTGCCAGCAAGAACGCATCGTCTCAAACCGTCAACAGCATTTTGTGTGCTCGTGACATTGCAAGTTCATTCTTCCAAGAACGACTAGCAAGAACATTCTCCCCAAGAAGTCCATTCTTTGCATTCTTGGTTTTGAGAAACCAAACCCCTAATCCAAATATAATTTGCTGTATTTCGACTACAAACACCAACATGCAGCTGTCCTGTTATTACTGCCAGTCTCTTTTGGGTTTTAATGCACACAGATATCAAACGGATTTATTGTTCAGCTGTACGAAAGTGCAAACTTTGTGACTCTTCCCCGCCGCTCTCTGTCTCTCTCCCTGTCTGCTCCCCTGAATTTCTCTATCAGCAGTAGGTTATATTTTATAATGTCGCCAAAAAGACACAGAAATCGTCTTTTTTTGTGGATATTTTTGAAGAGGCACTGGCATTGACAAAGATGTGACAGAACCAACCATCGCTGACCTGGTAAACATCTTTCGTACTCACATGGGGCAGCAGCAAGCCTGTGAGGCCAAATGGGAGCAGGAAGCAACCAGGCAAGAGAATAGGTTCAAGGCACTTCAACACCAGTACAGTCTTCTGCAATTGGAGGTTCAAGCAAGGACCTCACCTGCTTCTGGGTCCTCCTCTCCCCAGCAGAATACCCAGGGTAATGGAGCCCAGGTCAGTTCACCATCTCAGGTAGCTTATCCACCAAGAGCCCTCCAGCAGGGTGACTCTCAGTATGGTCAGTCTCATTCACACTTCTTTAAAGAGCCTAAGCTTCAAAAATTAACTGATGCAGATGATACTGAACATTTCCTTTTTACCTTTGAAAGAATAGCAGTGGCCAAAAGAAAACTGGGGCTTTCGACTTATTCCATTGTTGACGGGTAAGGCTAGAAGTGACTATGTACACATAGATTTTGACGAATCTCGAAGTTAAATGTGCCATTCTCAAGAAATATGATATTAACCCTAAATCATATTGGCAGAGATTTAGATCTCTTAATGTGGAACCTGATGAGACCCCAAAAGGGCTCTATGTGAGACTTAAGGAGCTTATGGGAAATGGGTTCAACCAAGAAAAAAACTGTTGATGATATTGGTGAAATTATTATTATTGAGCAATACTTGCGTATGCTGTCCCCTGAGCTGCAGGTTTGGATCAAAGAGCATGACCCACGGACTGCGGCAGAGGCTGCTTCATTAGCAGATGTGTTGTAGCTGCACGCCATAAAAATCCCTCCTGGTTTGCAAGTCCTGGAAGGCTTCAAAGGACTGTCAGAAACCTGCCTTGGCTGAGCAATGCCCACGATCACCAATAAGTAAGACACCTGTGAAGGACAATCAGCCACTTGCTCATGGTTCCGGTAAAAGTTTTAAAAAATTGGTTTGTTATGTATGTGGGCAAGAGGGGCACACAAAGCCAGCTTGTCCACAGAATCCAGTAAAACTTACACAGATGTGCTATGCACCCCGGAAGAAATGTGAGCCTGGGCTGCAGGTGAGGCAATACCTTAAAGAGACATCGATCGAAATTAATGGTCAGAACCTGAGGGCACTTATTGACACTGGAAGTAATCAAACACTAGTGCATAGACGTCATGTGACCCTATAATAGTCCCTATTTGTTGTGTCCATGGGGATGAAAAACCTTATCCAACTGCTGATGTGTATGTTAAAGTGCAAGGGCAGACTTACCTGCTAAATGTTGGTGTCACTGATAATCTGCCTTTCATGATTTGCCAGTGCTTCTTGATCTGATACAGCAGAGTTCCATCTGCAAAATGGCCTTGACCTGGCTCGGGCACGGGCATCAACATTGCACTCAGGTGAGACAAATTGCACTATACGTTCTCTGCCTTTTTATGATGCCTAGGTTGAGGCCGAGCCAGGAAAGTCTCACAAGTCTCGTAGGCAAAGACGGCAGGAAAACCCTTGAGAGGTCAACCCCTGAGCTGCCCATGGGTTTCTAATTACCTGTGAACATGGTGCAACTGCAGCAAGAAGATGTTAGTTTAGCTGACTACATCCAAAGAGCAAAGGCAAATGAAGGGAGAACTGATTTGGAGCACGGGTTGGAAGGATATATCTTACAGAACGGTCTCCTTTACTATCAACATAGATCAAGAAACCAGCTGGTGGTTCCTAAAGTAGTTAGAGAATCAGTACTTGCTTTAGGTCACTCTATTCCCTGGGCAGGCCACCTAGGGAAACATAAAACAACAGCTCGTATCCACCGCTATTTTCATTGGCCTGGTTTACGTAAAGATGTAGCCCAGTTCTGCCAGAGTTGTCCTCAGGCCAGCAACCTCAACGAAACGTCCAACCAGAGCTCCCCTCCAGCCTCTACCAGTGATCAATACACCATTTGAACGTCTTGGAATGGATTTTGTTGGCCCAGTGGAGAGAAGTAAGTCAGGAAACAGATTTATGCTTGTCGGTACAGATTATGCTACCCAGAAGTGTTTCCCCTGAAGTCAGTTAAAGCAAAGGCGGTAGCATCTTGCCTGGTTCAGTTCTTTTCAAGGGTTGGGTTTCCCAAGGAGATACTCAACGACCAAGGCACCAACTTTATGTCTAAGCTGCTGAAGGATGTGTATCAGTTGCTGGGAATCAAAGGTTTGAGAACTACACCTTATCATCCACAAACTGATGGGCTGACTGAACGGTTTAATTAGACACTCAAACAGATGCTCTGTAAGTTTGTTGATGACACTGGCTCTGATTGGGACCAGTGGTTGCCTTACCTTCTGTTTGCCTACAGAGAAATGCCACAAGCTTCCACTGGGTTTTCACCATTCGAGCTGCTATTCGGTCATGAGGTGAGGGGGGCCTTTGACCCTCCTGAAAGAAATGTGGGAGGGACCCTCAAGTGAGAAAGAACCCCTTAATGTTGTTTCTTATGTTCTTCAGATGAGGGAGAAACTGGAGAAAAGGACTGCGCTGGCACAGGAGCACATGGCAGCTTCCCAGTTCAAGCAGAAGGCTTGGTATGACGGGTTGGCGAAAGAAGTTTTGAGCCTGGTCAGAAGGTGCTGGTGATGCTGCCTACACAGGAGAGCAAGCTTCTGGCTAAATGGGAAGGACCCTTTGAAGTAACTAGAAAGATCAGCCCTACCACATATGAAAGGTCGGAGTCATCCAAGGATCCTGCACATCAACCTGCTGAAGGAATGGATTCCTAGACTGGAGGAAAATCCTGTGGAGAGACCTAGCGTGATGTTCATCCGGAGTGTGGGGGATGAGGAGGTGGAAGAGCAGTATTTGCCAGTGCCTAATCTGGATCACCTCACAGAAGCCCAGCAGTCACAGGTGAGGTCTCTTTTTATACCAGAAGTCTTTCAGGAAAACCCTGGTCATACTGTCAACACTGGTAGAGCATGACATTGTGTTGAAGAAAGATGCCCCTGTTAGACGTTTGAGTTACAGGATTCCTGAGCGCCTACTTGGCCCACTGGAAAAGGAAATTGCTCTGATGCTGTCTCTTGGAATCATCGAGCCCTCAAGTGAGTGGTGTAATCCTGTTGTCTTGGTACCTAAAAAGGATGGCACAATCAGGATTTGCATTGATTTCAGATATCTGAATGCCATTTCCAAATTTGACTCCTATCCAACACCCCACATTGATGACCTGATTGAACACTTAGGCAAGGCAAAGTACTTCACTACCATTGATCTGTGCAAAGGCTACTGGCAGGTCCCGTTAGCCCAGTCGTGCCGTGAATTAACGGCCTTCAAAACCCCCAGGGGACTTTGGGTTGCATGGGGCCCCTGCCACTTTCCAGAGGCTTGTTGATAGAGTTCTGGGTGGCATGTCAGATTTCGCCTTGGCCTACCTGGATGACATTGTCGTTTATAGTAACACATGGGAAGAACATCTAAAACACCTTAAAGTTGTCTTCGAGTGTCTCCATGCTGCAGGACTCACAGTTAATGCTGCCAAGTGTACCTTTGCCAAAGCAGAAACTAAGTACCTGGGCCATGTCATTGGAGGAGGGGTCATCAAACCACAGGTGCAGACCATGGCACCTGTGTTTGGCTTTGCCACTGTGGCTGGTTGTTCGTCCCAACTCGTTTTGTTTGTTTCCTGCGCTATATTGCTACTAAGTTTGTCAACAAACGTTGTGTCTACTGCATGGGTGTACGATCGCCAAACAATGGTGTTGATCCGATCCTCCATGGCGGAGTGCGGTGACGGATGTACCTGGAATGGTACAGGTGAGTTTGCAACCCCGTTCGTACATCCGACTGCAACCGCTGTGTGTTTGCGGCAGGGAGAGGGCCTAATACGACCTATAAATAGATAGCAGAGAAAGCGAGGAAAAAGGGCAGGGAGGCAGGTTCATCTGAAAAAACTCTTGAAGCTGGGGGTCTTTGACAGCGACACCAGACCTTCATGTCTTCATTCTGTCTTCCCTGACGTCCCCAGGACTCTGGTCCCGGTACCCTAGAGAAACCCTACCACTGGTCGTGGTGTGTGTTCCGCATCTGAGGTCGCTGCCGCAAGCCTCTTTCTCTGCTTCAGATGTTCCTGCACCGCTCAGGAAGGGTCTGATAAATGCCCGTTCAATTGAAAACAAGTCTCTTTTGCTCACTGATTTATTTACCTTCAAGAACATGGACGTCTTGTTGCTCACGGAGACTTGGCAACGGGATATGGAATACTATCACTTGAATGAGCTCTGTCCTGTGGACTGTACTTTTATCAGCACACCAAGACTCACAGGCCGTGGTTTTTAAAAAACATTTTATCTACCAGTCAATGAGCACTGGCACGTACTCGTCTTTTGAACTACAGATGACTAAGGTTGGTCGTTCAAATACATTTTATTGTATTTTAGTCTACTGGCCACCTGGGCCAATGGCCTCTTTTCTTACTGATTTTTCTGAATTCTTATCATCCATTATTAAGCTGGACAGAGTGATCATTGTTGGCATTTTAATATTTATGTGGATGATGATACTTGCAAAAATGCTTCTGAATTTCTAAATGTTACTGAATCTTTTAACTTCACTCAGCATGTCTCTGGTCCTACACACAGCAAGGGACATACGCTCGATCTTGTTCTTTCTCATGGTTTAAACATTAATAATGTTTGCATCGAAGATGTATTTGTTAGTGATCACAAATGCATCTTATTTGATCTTGTTTGTGATGAGGTTCCTCTGCCTGCTAAATGAGCGTCCTGCTCACGTTTGATTAACCAGCTTACTGTTGAGAAATTTTCAGCTGCGTTTGACGCAAGTTCGGTTCTTATTTCGAATGACGCGGACGCTTGTGCACAGGCGTTTAATGATCACTGCACCCGGCTGTTGGACAAAGTGGTGCCTCTTAATACTAGAGAAATTTCCTCTGTTAATACATCCCCGTGGATGAATGACGCCATTCGCAGCTTGAGGCATGTCTGTCAGAGAACTGAGCGTTTATGGAAAGCGACTCAGCTACAAGCCCACCGCCTACATCTTAAAGAGCACTTAATAGACTTAAACGGAATGATCAAGGATGCTAGATCCTCTTATTTTACTAACCTGATATCTGCCTGTAAAAAAAAATCCTAAAGCTCTGTTTGAGACCAATAACACTGCTATATGTATTGTCCCTGTGTTTTGAAATGTTGACTGTAACAACTTTTTGTCTCACTTTGTGGACAAGGTTAGAGCTGTCAGGCAGACATTGTTCCATCAGCAAACCCCCATATAGTTAAACATCACAGACTTTCAATACTGGACTCCTTCTGCCCCATTACCCTGAATGACATCATTAAGTTAGTAGGCATGATGAAACCTTCACAAAGCCCTGTTGATATTTTACCCACATCTTTGCTTTTAAAATCCATACATCTACTTGGCCCATGTTTGGTTTCAATTTTAAACTTATCTCTTCAGCTGGGCCAGGTCCCCAGCTGTTTCAAGCATGCGGTTGTTCAGCCTATCTTGAAAAAGAACAATCTTGATGCAGCTTCATTTAGAAACTATAAGCCTATTTCTAAATTGCCTTTTCTTTCGAAAATTCTAGAAAAGATTGTTGCAAACCAGCTAATTAATGTTTTGGATTCCCATAATATCTTTGATAAATTTCAGTCTGGTTTTCTTAAAAACCATTCAACTGAGACTGCCCTCCTTAGGGTCTCAAATGATATTTTGATGGCTGCTGATGGGGGTGATGTTCTGTGCTGGTCCTATTAGATTTCAGTGCAGCGTTTGATACTGTTGATCACTACACTCTGATTGATCGACTGAAAACGTCTGTGGACATTACTGGATCAGCTTTGAACTGGTTTTCCTCCTATCTCTCTGACCGGAGTTTCTCTGCGTCCATAGGAACATATATGTCAGACTCTGCTCCTTTTTCTTGTGGTGTGCCGCAAGGTTCTGTGCTCGGCCCCCTGCTGTTCAGTCTGTATATGCTTCCTCTTGGAAAGATTATTGGTAGCTTTGAAGAAATATCTTATCATTGTTATGCTGATGACATCCAATTATATTTATCTTTTAGTCCTCATAGGCTAGACAAACTGTCTGTGTTGCACAATTGCTTAGCCTCCATTAACAAATGGATGGACAACTTTTTGCAACTAAATACAGACAAAACTGAGGTGTTGATTTTTGCCCCAGACAACACTACCCCTAAAATAGGCAGGCCCTTGGGGCTCTATCATCCTCTGACGGTAATGTTGTGCGAAATCTGGGTGTCATTTTTGATAAATCTATGTGTTTTAACAGTCATGTCAAATCTGTGGTTCGTTCCTGTTTTTTCCATCTCAGGAACATTGCTAAGATTAGATCTATGGTTTCTAAAGAAGAGATGGAGATGCTTGTTCATGCTTTTATTTCTTCTCGTCTGGATTATTGCAATGAACTGTACACTTGTCTAAACAAATCCTCCATAGACCGACTGCAAGTTGTGCAGAATGCAGCTGCAAGGCTTTTGTCTAAAACTAACAAGAAATCGCACATTACTCCTGTGCTTAAGGCTCATCATTGGCTTCCGATTGGTTTTAGAGTACATTTAAAAATTTTAACCATTACTTACAGAGCCATGCATGGTCAAGCTCCCTCCCTTACATCCAGGATCTGTTGCATGCACACATTTCTGGTCGCTCTCTGAGGTCTTCAGGCCAAGACCTTTTAACTGTTCCCAGAACACATTATAAAACAAGAGGTGATCGTGCTTTCTGTGTGGTGGCTCCAAAGTTCTGGAACGCTTTCCCTTTAGCCTTGAGAGCCTTGGATTCTGTGGAAACTTTTAGAAAACACCTTAAGACACATCTTTTTAGACAAGCTTTTAACTAGCCATATAGTTTTGTATTTTAAGTGTTGTTGTTGTTATTGTTTTATTTTATTCCAATTTTTTTTTTACTGTGAAGCACTTTGTGACCCCTCTTGTCTGTGAAGGGTGCTATATAAATAAAGTTTACTTACTTACTTACTTACAGTCTTGCCCACTCCCACAAACAAGAACCCAGCTCAAGTCCTTCGTCGGTATGTCAGGTTGGTACCACAAATTCATACCTAACTCTCTACCACAGCAGCTGTGCTTACAGATATGACCATTCCCAAAAGCCCAATCAGCTCTGTTGGACAGAAGAGGTGGAAACGGCCTACAAAGACATCCAGCAGTCACTTCTGCAAGCAGCGATCCTGTGTTGTACTGCCCAGACTTCAAACTCACGCAGACTCACGCTTCAGTCCATGGGCTTGGTGCTGTGTTCCTTCAAGACCCAGAAGGGTCCCGTCAGCCAGTGGCGTATGTGAGTAGAAAACTATACCCAAGGGAGGTGAGTTATTCCACAGTGGAGAAGGAGTGTCTAGTGATCAAATGGGCTTTGGACTCTCTCAAATATTACCTCTTGGGGAGGGAATTTACCCTTGAGGTGGACCATAAGGCACTGAAGTGGCTGGATTGGATCAAGGATACAAACAGCCGAATAACCCGTTGGTACCTGGCCATGCAACCTTATAAGTTCGAAGTA